>NC_140371.1:13005000-13047500 GCF_054491055.1 Hypomesus nipponensis | reverse complement strand
CGAGCGCGCGTGTCTGTCTCTGGGCGGTGCGCGTGTGGCGAGTGTGCACCGCTCTTATGAGAGATGGGGTGAGTGAGTGAGTGAGAGAGAGAGAGAGAGAGAGAGAGAGAGAGAGAGAGAGAGAGAGAGAGAGAGAGAGAGAGAGAGAGAGAGAGAGAGAGAGAGAGAGAGAGAGAGAGAGAGAGAGAGAGAGAGAGAGAGAGAGAGAGAGAGAGCGGGGGGGGGGGCTGGGCGGGTGATGTGTGCTCAGGCAGATTGGGACACCGTTAACAAGACGAGCAGTGGAGCGAACCAAATGGACAGAGAGAAGGAGAGAGAGGGGAAGAGAGATGGAAGGGAGCAAGTGGGTGAGGGAAAAGAATGCAGGGATGGATTCCACCAGCTCCTCGGGTCTCTTCCAGTCTGGCTGCTACAATTCGTCTGCTTCTCTACCCTGTTACACAAAAGACACTCACATCTCCGTGAATTATTTACGACTCAGAGCATCTGCCCGTCACCTCTGAAACGACACTTTCTAAATTGTATTTCTACGCTGCAGGACTGAGTGTGATCCATACATCCAGATGCTGTACTTCTCCCTATTGGTTGCCTGCACACAGGTCTCCCCAAACCCAAATCCAGATCCTGACTCTATCCCTCATTATACGGAAACCGACGGGAGATGAATACAATTTGAGTTGGCGTCTGTGATCTAGCAGGATGTCGTTGATCTCATTGGCAGAGATGGCTCGGGCAAAATGGATCACGAAGCCCAGGGCTATAATTAGACCCTGGTAAAGTGAGTTTCATATGATTGCCAGAGCCCTCCACGGATGATACCCAGCCCAAACACAGAGCAGCGATGCTTCGCAAAGTCAGATCATCAAAGTGAATACGAGAGGCGCCCCTCTTTGAACTGGAACGCCGGCAACCTCATCGAGATGCAGGATGCACAGGGCCGCGTGTCAAACAGCTTGGCTTTTACTCTGCGTTCCCGAAAAAATGTTCCACGTTATGGCTGGTGAGGGTGTACGATCGAGGTTTTACCTCAATCCAGATGGTAATGGACTGTAGCTTCTCTCCCTGTGCCGTAATATAACACACGAGAGGCGATGAAGTTATGTCCTGACGTAAATGGTGCTGGGTGACTACTGAAGCCTAGAGCGAGAGATGGAAAGGACAGAGAAAGAGAGAAATAAAAAGAGACAGAGGGGGAGCCATAGAAGGGGAGATAGAAATACAAAGGAATCTAAAGAGAAAGAAACATGGAGAGTGAGAGAGAGAGAGAGACTTATAAAAAAGGGAGAGATGAAAAGAGGGCTAGATGTAAACGTGTTCAGTCCCAGGCGGTGCGGGTCCTCTGGGCTGCAGATGCCCTGTTCTCAGGGGGAGTGAACGGCTCCTACAGACACAGGGAGTGAACGGCTCCTACAGACACAGGGAGTGAACGGCTCCTACAGACACAGGGAGTGAACGGCTCCTACAGACACAGGGAGTGAACGGCTCCTACAGACACAGGGAGTGAACGGCTCCTACAGACACAGGGAGTGAACGGCTCCTACAGACACAGGCAGGAACCAAATGACCTCATCAAGTGCTCAGAACAGTTAACAGCCTCCATGTGTGCAACCAGGCTTGTTGCAGCAATTTGATCCCTGATAATGCAATACAATAAAATGTTGAAAGGCTGGAATTTGGAATCTCGGTCGAAATGGATTGACACCAAGTGCCCCCCCCCCCCCTCCTTCCCCCCGCCCCCGATGTTTACGACCGTCTCTCGGTTGATTGTCATGGGATCCAATGCGAATTGGGACTAAAAATAAGATCACATCGCGCCAATCGGCTTTCACCTTGCAAATAAGCTTGGCTCTGTGGGAGTCCCAAACCCAGAGCTGTGAACAAATCTGATGAATCACCCCACATGATCCAGACTGCTGGCCAGAGGTGGCCAGCCCAGCCCCGCCCCGCCCAGACTCAAGTCTCCAGCCATCTTCCCTCCTGTCCTGGCTGGCCACAGAATAGTGTGACTCAGCAAATCCCCACTTCCAGACGGCCCACAACACCAATATACCCCACAAACTCCTTCACCGCCTCCCTTCCTGCAGCCTCCCTCTCATCTCTGATTGGCTAATGGCCAGCGCAGGGCTATTTTTAGACAAAGCTCATTTGTCGAAACAACGAGAGAATGTATGCTGACACAGGCTCCTATGGGTCGCCATGGTAGCAGATACCCTATCAGCAGCCTTACTCGATCAGCAGCAGTGGTCAATACAGATCAGGAGGCTCTCATGTCTCCTTGTGAAATATCTCTACTCACTGCCCAGCCCTGCGGCACTCACACACCACACACACACACACACACACACACACACACCACACACACCACACACACACACACACACACACACACACCACACACACACACACACACACACACACACACACACACCACACACACACACGCACACACCACACACACACACACACACACACGCACACAGACACACTCACACACCACACACACACACACACACACACACACACACACACACACACACACACACACACACCACACACACCACACACACCACACACACACACACACTCACACACCACACACACAAGCACACAGACACACTCACACACCACACACACACACACACGCACACAGACACACTCACACACCACACACACACACACACACACACTTAGAGAGCACACACTTTTAAATTCCTTTCATACGAGGCCAAAGCACGTGACCCATGTGATGGCTGTTTGAAACATTGCTATAAAAGTCAAAAATATAATTTCTATATTTCGGAAATATTGTTCTGAGGACCGCGGAGCAAATACAGGGAATCATTTGACTGAGTCTGAAGAACAGTGACTTTTGGCCATTTAACAGTTTGAGATGAGTCCACCGTTAAAAATGCCTGTTCAAATCATTGTTACTTTGATAGACACACCGGGAGCCTGGTAGCAGGTGTACTCGAAATTGAATTTTCTGTTCCTCGTGTATCAGTTAAAACAGAGTGCTGTGGCAACAATTCCACAGCACCCAACAGCTGGGGTTTGGGGCTGTTGGTGTGTGAGGTTACTGTGGTAGAAAATTCTTGCTGGACTGTGTAGATTGAACATAGTCGAAGATGGCAGTTTCAATACAATTTATTAAGACTATACAATTTCATATGATTAACCAAAGTACTTTGTGATCAGTCATTAACGAAGGAGGTGCCATCTACACAGACCGTTCGTAAGAGTGATAGCTACTATCACACATGTTCAACCTTATATAAACTTTAGATCAATGGCAGTCTGTAAGATCAATCAATCAATGTAGCAAAGTCTGTGATTGGCTCACTCAACTTAGCGACAGCTTGAAACAATACATCTTCACCAAGAGTCCCAAAGTTCTTTGTTGTCGCAGCTCTCTCCAGAGCAGCAGATAATAAAGCCACAGGGGTTGACCAGTCAAATGGTCGACTGTCCTTTGTGTGACCATCTTCAAACAAGAACTTAATTAACATCACCTATGAAACAGGAAGAGTCAGGGCAGCTTGATCCATTTATCTATCTCATCAAAGGTGACAAGAACAATACAACCAAACCCACAATGTCCTTAGACCAACTGTCTCTTCCCCCCCAGGTGACAAGAACTCTCAGGTCACCCAGACTTCCTGTCTCTTACCAATGAACATAGAAGATTATAGATTTCATACACATACATATATGCATATGACCAACATTTCTACAACATTACCCATAGACACAGCTATTTCATCTAGTTTCTCATTGACCAATAATGTCATGTAATCAGGGCTTCAGACGTGGTGTTGACTCCACTCTGCGGCAGGACTGACAGGCAGATCCAACCAGGAGAGAAAGGAGACAGACAAGTCCACAAGGATTCACCCTCAGAGTGAACGTTAGAGGAGATAGAGCTGTCAGGGTACGACAGCAACACCAGCTCTCAGCAGGGCCTCGTTTGGGCATGAGAAGCGGTATCAGCTGACCTGCAAACAGACAGAGAGTCTGCGGGTTATGACAAAGCTCCCCCCGTTCCCCACAACCCCTGTGGTTCAGCCTGTTGTGGGTGTTCTGTTCAGTGGAGCAGTTCAGTAACAGCACCGACAGACTGAGAGGACAGCACAGGGTCTCCGGGAACAGGCGCTGGTCATGAGACAGCACTCTGCCAACTTCTGTTTTTGTCATCCCTGGTCATCTCAACGTCTGTGCATGTGAAAACAACATCTCTTTGTCTCTGCGAGTACTGGACGTTTAAATGGCCGAAGCAAGTCAGCGAGAATGTTTGATCGTTTGGCCACAAAGGCAATTCTTTGGATGACATCTTCAATATATTCAAGTTTACTCCCGTAACTGAACCACAGAGTGATCCAAATCGAAACTGATGAGACATCTACTCTAGAAAGTAATTGAAGCTCCTCTGGCTACTGTTTCATCACCCTCTAAAACTAAACACAACAGTTATTCAGTGTTATCACAACTGTTACTTCAGCCCCTACACTAATTCTTTGTCTGTGATGTCAACAACAATGTGTGTGTGTGTGTCGTTGTGACCCAACTGGCCATCTAACTACTGACAATGTCCCAGGAGCCTGCCAAGCACAGACAATGGACTCTTTAAGACAGATGAAACCCAGATGACAATGCTGCTCAACACAATCAAATTCCAGTGGGAACAATACACTTTGTACACAGAGAAGGTTGATTGTGGCCTTGGTACAATTTGTTATAGGGGGTATAGGCTTCACTGGAGATACAGTATTCTGTTGAATAAAAACCATATTGTGCTGTGTTACGGTGCGATGTGTTGATTCGTGTTGTCAACCTGCAGGTGAGGAAAGGAGAGAGCTCAACCCCGTTATTTGTTGTTCACGGTTCCTAGATACAGTACACAACAACAGTCTCACAATGGACACATGTTGACGCAGTCTGTTGTTTCCAAGATGGGAACTGGAAGCAAGAGGTGATTTCTGGTCAAATTCTTTGGGGAGAAAGTTGTTTGTGTGTCCTTGGGTGGGGTGGTGTTTGCGATTTGAGACCACTGTTTATCTCTGCTATGAAAACGAAACATTACAAACAGGCGCAAGGAAGAGGACTTTAACAGGACCCACGTGACAGGGCTCTTCATTAGGGACCCATTATCAGCCACGTGCTAAATGACTCATAGGGGTGATAGGATGTGTGCGCTGTCCTTGTTCAGAGTTAACTTTACAGGCTTGCGCAACCACCAAGCTATCCCTCTCTTCCCACGACACACCTTTTTAATGGCACAAGCTACGGTTATTAATAAATACCAAAACTGTTCTGAAACGGTTAAATTATTTCGCTGACCATACGAAACAGCTCAAGCTAGATGTCAGCACCAATCTTTTTTTTTAACAACTGCTCATGAGCCTGAACATGCCCCCTCTCTCTGTGGCGCTGTGTGACATGACTGTTAAATGGAGAACCAGCAACTGTCTCTTGATCCAAACTCCTCAGGGAGGGGAGATAGAGGACCAAGGATATCGCTTATTACCTCCATGAGGGGAATCTAAGTAATAGTGTGTGCGAGAGAGAAACGCATGTGGTTTGTGGAGCTACTATCTTTGTGTAATCTGCTCAGGGTAATGTCAAATAACATTTTGGCCAAGCCGTGCATGGATCAACTCCTGAGATGAACCATTCCTGCCCCCCCAAAAAAATCTGAAACAGTTGAAAACACTTCTTGATAAAATGGTCCCACAGTTGACCCATTGGTTCAAATAAATAAATGGCTCAAATGCCACCTACGTATGGATCCATATTGACCCCAAATCCCTTGCTCCTGATGCCCCACCCTGTGGACAGAGAATCTCTGCAGTTCCTCCCATGATGCACCTGTGCTGTTGCAGTGAGATGACGAGCGGGCGAGCGGACGGAGTAACGAGGCAATAAAAGAAAATCGACGACGTGAGATGTTGGAGATATTACCTCAGAGCAGCCATTCGTGACCCCAGAACAGTCTGCTGGCAAGCTGCAGCAGCCACACAACAGCACACGCAGTCAAGTCACTGCTGATGCAAGCTCCTTATATTTTAGTATAGTTATTGATTCTAAAGCTTTAAAATGCCATTGGGTAAAACTGATTTCCCAGGCATTACTCCAAATTATCGGAGGCAAGCCCTATTTTCAGAGCACATAACAATGGAGTTACCATAATAAGGAATTACCTTCAGGACTTGATCCTGGCTGTTATGATCCAAACGCAAGCCTTAAGGAATCAATTCTTGATTACAATTATATTGCCTGGCTTATTCATCCAAACTGTCAACAAAGTCAACGGGGGGTGGGTGGGCGGAGGATTAGTGACAAAATTAATCTGGGACAGACAAACATCCCTGGCGGTGTGGGTGGGGGGGCGAGCAAGTACAAAAGGAGGCTTGTTGCAAAGAAGTTGGATGGAGGCCCGTGATATTCAGCTTGTCGCCAGCTTTGTTTGAAAGGCTCCAGGGACCATTCAACACCTTGAGGTACTTAAGGCATCCTATTCACAAGATCCCTCCGAGTTTTCCTAAGGGCACCCCTAAGACGCGATAGGGGCCCGAAAGTAATAAAGCCTCCATCTTGGCCCCCGTCATCACATTTGTGAGGGAAACTCACATTTCACTGCATCTCGATAGGAAAAACAAAAACAAGGTCCCCAAACTTAGTGTGAGGGTCAGATGTCATCCTGAAGCAGAGCTGGGTCTCACTCAGTAGCCCTTATATCCTCTCACCTCTGACCCCCAGCACCTCCTTGACCTCTGACCTCCAGGACATTTATCATGATGGAGGAAAGGGCCATGTTCCCCTGTCAACTTTAAACATCGACCAGGGACAGTTTTAGACTCTGCTCATTACCGACATCAATTTCTGTGATTTAAAATCCAAGTCATCAGCATTTTATGCCAACTGGGCAGGTAAATCAGCTGGTTAGAAACACTGGTAGGTAATTCATCACTGGCCCAGTATGGGACCATCTTATTTATGTGTTGCACTTGGGTATTCAAGCAGTGTGACAGTAGAGGCCGTTTATGATTTTCATGCGGAAGCTCCTTTGGGATTGGTGGGTTGTCAAGACGGGAATTCCTGTTTTCATATGACACAAACACCATTTCATGTTTTTCATTTCAATTAAACAATCATCATGTCAAAAGCATTAGGTTATATACTGTGATATCAGTACATCAGCACCCCAAGACACACACACACACACACACACCCCTCAGGTCTAGCTGTACTACTCTCTATGCTAGTGGGATACCGATCCCCGGCTCCCAGAGCCCAAATAGTTGTCATCATACCCTGCCCCAGAGAGTCTGGGAAAACAAGCCCTCCGCCCTCCCCTGTGGGTCTAGTGTCTGAATGTAAAACTACCGCCACCTGCTGGCCGTCCAGGGAATAGGCCTCCTAAGTCTCCGATTTATATCTCTCTAACATCATAACTTACCCCGAGTCCGCTGCTGCTGCCAACCCATCAAGTGAACGGGTCAGTGAGACCCCCTGCAGGGAGGAGAGCAAGAGGAGAGACCAGCCCTGGAGGCCCATCTCACTCACACAAGGACAAGCAAGCTCAATGGGGTTAAACTGTTCTAAACAGAAACATGTTTTTCTTTATCTTTTTTTTCTCTCTCTCTCTTTACTGCCAACATGTAAAAACAAGGCAGCAAAGCTGTACTGTGTCGTCATAGACTTACACTGGATTGTGTGCAATGTTTGTTAGGTTTTAATGGCTTTCCCAGCACTGGCTAACATCATTCTCAGGGGAGACATTTGAGGTATCAACATGACCTGTTGATACATAGGTTACAAGACTATGCATGCTATATAACCCTGAGAAGCTGTGCAAATCACGCTAACTCGCACATTCTGGCACTGGAAAAGCTCTTAACAGAAGCCCACATTCCAAGCCCCACACTATCAGATAGTGTAACACTATATTGAGTGGCAAAAATGTGTTAACGCAATTCCATGACCCTTGACCATCAGTTGTTGAGAACATTTGTCTCCATGGCAGCGTATGTGTGGTAAACGGTAGACGATACAGTTTCAAGTCAAACACTGACTCATCAGTAAGCTAAACAACATGTAATGTCTTTGTGTTCCACTTTCCTCCCTTGTGCCAGACAGCTTGGGGGTTCCCAACAACATATCTCACAGTAATTAGTTAAGTGTCATGTGACTTCTCTGTCTTCTCTCTCTGTCTAATCTATTTTCACTATATATATCATATACTGTATACACTGTATAAATGTACAGAGAGAGAGAGAGAGAGACAGAGAGACAAAGAAAGAGGGCGAGAGAGAGAGAGAAAGCGAGAGAGTGAAAGAACAAATAAGATAAAGAGAACAACGGAGAGATAACAGAAGGAGCCGTTTGAAGTCTCTTCATTTAAGATAAGTCCTTCCCTTATTCTGCTTCCTACACATTCCTCTACAACGTGGCCAGTTCCTGCACTATCTGGCTCTGCCCTGACATCCCTTTCCTGCGCTCTGCTCAAATGCCAAGCCCGTGGAAAAGCGCCCGAAGCGAGGTGATACAAACACAAGAATTCCAGTCACCTGCCAAGAGAAATGAACTGTTTCCTCACACCTCTGCCTGGTGTGCGTCTGTTTGTTGGTGTGTGTTGGTTTTCGCGTTCCTGTGTGTGTTTTTTTTCTCAAGTGCGTTTGCACATATGGATTGATGTAACATCTCTCTAGCCTGGGAGAAAGCTGCAACCGTATTGTTCCAAGTTTGCCTGAGACCATTCCACAGGGAACTGTCTTGGAGGGGGGTAGAAGGATGGAGGCAGGGATGTTGGGGCGGGGGGGGGGACTAGCTGGGGGTTGGAATGGGTTGGGGGGTGGGGGGGGGTAACTGGGGGGTGGGTGGGAGTCTCATTTCCGAGGATTGTTACCGGGCTTTGAAAACTCCAGGAGGAGGGGTGATGAGGGGTGTGCATGTGTGTGTGTGAGAGAGAGAGAGAGTTGGAGAGAAAGAGAAAAAGAAGGAAACAGGGGGAGGGGTCTACGGGGCCTTGTTTTTTTCTTCTTCTCTTCTTAAAAAAAAAATCGGGGGGGGGGGGGGGGGGGGCGGGGTGTTTCCAAAACGCAACTCTTTAAAAACAAACAGCAGTCCCTCGGAGGCCTCAGATCCATTTGGCAGCTAGCGAGCGAGCGTGAGGACCGGCAGAGCGAGCAGGCAGCTATGACAGCCGTGGGGGAGTTTGTGCTGGTGTTGGGGCTGCTGGTGACGGCCCACTGTGCCGTGAGAGCCCGAGATCCCGAGGTGGAGGACGAGGAGGACCTGGACCGAGGAAGCTGGCAGCCCGGGGTCGGCAGGCTCCACCCCGGGGGCCTCGACAACCCCCCTCAGCTCCATAACGTCCCCGGGCACGGGCATGGACCTGATGCGAACGGGCCTGCCCGCATGCTGCCCCAGGATGGGAACGAGGATGGACACCACCCCCTGGGCGTAGAGGAGGAGATGGCCCCCAAGCCTGGAGAGGGAGGGAACTATCCAGCCCGCACCGGGTGAGTGTTTCTTCATGGTTTTGTTGTTGTTTGTGGCTCATCTCTCTCAGCTGGCTGAACAGGCAAGCGTGCTCTTTCGACTTGACTGTGAGGGTCATCGATCCGGACATATAGGTGAAAAGAGCACCCGTGGACTCGCAAAACCACACCCGCACACATACGCGTAGACAACATGAATACACGTGGATGCATGTGTCCGTTTTCAAAACTCTATTTGTGTCTCTCCCTTTCCTCCCCTTCTCAAGCCTTTCTCTCTCTTTCTCTCAAACACACGCACACACACCCGCACGCACACATTTAATGCATGCACTTCAAAAGAGGTGGGTAGCGTAACTGTTTTGTCTGCCAGCATGGGTTTAACTGCACCACCCAGGTGGAGTGTGGAGTGTGGAGCCTCTCACATTATACTGGGCCCCAGAAACCCAGCTTTATGAGGGCGTGGGGGGCTTCACACCATGCTGCTCTAAACACCCTACACACTTTTTCCCATCGCCACCACTCAACTCTCTCTGACCTCTCCAATGTGGAAACATACTATCTCCTCCATCTTCCTCTGCAATCAGTGTGAAGACATCCTAGGCCCATGGTGGGAAAGCAAACAGAGACAAAGTGTTTGAGCAAACATTTACGCGCACCCTCTTCACTGTGACAAATATGTATACAAACTCATGGTGCCTCCACTCAGCTATGGCTGGCTGTGTTCCCTGACGTCGTAAACCTCCTCCACCTTCACCACCTCTACACAGCATGCTCAGGGTTTTCCTTTACCAGAGCCCTAATCAGGAGTCATTTATCTTAATGGCTTTGAAAGCATGCATGGGCTAGCGAGGCTTTTCCTGTACTTTGCAATTCTGAACGGTTGCTCGAGTTTGATCTCTCCCTTAAAAGCAAGTAGTCAGTGGATGCTGTCCTTTTTCGAACCCAGATACATACATTACACTTCAAATTACACCCCCGGCCCTCCCGATTCCTTCATAATAGATTCCCAGGGGATCCAACCCAAACAACCAGCGATTAGCCCTCTTTGAGAGCTGGCCCCACTTACCCTTTTTCTGGTTCAAAAGGAACTGCTTTATTCCGTGTCCACCACTATTAACAGTAATGGGGAGCAGGTTTGAGTTTGGAATAAGTGAACGGTTGTGGTCCTGAGTTGTTTCTGATGCGGTGGGTCTGATTGGTGGTCAGTGGTCAAAGGTCAATGGTAAACTCAAACCTGTGTGAAGTGGGCTAAACCCTAGTGTGTGTGTGTGAAGAACCTTTGAGGTTGTAAAAGGTCAAGTATGCGGTTGGCTTTTAGTGTTGGGGTCATTTGGAGTAGCGTGTTATTGGCGTGTTTGCGTCCATAGGAACTTTCCGGCATTCTTCCTCATTGCAAACGTTTTAGCCCAGCCTTGGTGGATTGACAAGATTACCATGTGAAGCCCCCACAGCTCTTTGTGTGTTCAACTGCTGGGTTTTGTGTGCGCTCTATTCTACGTGCTAGCTGGCCCGGTTCTGGTGCAGAACAATGTGTGAGGGACGACCCGGGGGGTGGAGGTGGAATGTGGAGGAGAAGAGGGGTGGGGAGGGAGGCAGGGAGGGAGGGAGGAGGTGGGGGGGTCTGGACAGACCTGAAGCTTCGGTACGCATGGCGGACTGTGAAAGGGCCACGTAGGGGGGAGCAGAGCAGTGGACCTGCAGACTAAGAAATCACACAACAGGACTGGAGCAGGCAGGCAGAAAGAGTGGGCAGTGGGTTTAGACCAGACGTTTAGTGAACCCGAATCAGCCTGCAAAACAAGGGGGTGAAGGACGGGCAAACCTTTGAAGCTCTGTGAAATGAACCTCTTCCCAGCTCAAGCAATCCCTCACATGAGGTTTTGTTCCTCGAGAGATAGACCCATCGCCGTGCCCTCGAACCTACAGAATTCAAACACAATTCTTCCGGTAAGGTAAAACGGTCTCAACAGACATAGCCTCAGCCACACAGCCATTGTGCACTCTGCTTGTCCGTGGTGCTCTCAGCCAATCCAGTTCCCCTGGTGGGGGGCTCCGCAGGGGGCCTTCACTGATTACATCTCCCTGCTCCAGCTTCCACAGCGGAAACACGTCCCATCCGCCTCCCCCCTCCCTCCACAGTCGCTCCCGGGACATCGGGAAGACGATGCATTCCGACCCCCACCATCACCACCACCACCACCCACTATTCAAGTTCAAATGCCTTGATAAAAGTATTCGAGGTACCGCTGTTTGACTGTGTATTTTGGGACTGCTCCATTGGTGTAATCTTGCAGGTAAAGCAAAGTCAAATTCATTCAAGTGTGGGACTGTACTATTTCCAAACACAGTGGGTCTTTGTAATAGCAAATACATGCTGGACGGCGTTGGGCAAACTCACAACCACAGCAGCTGAAACATCAACATGTTTCAGCCAGACGCGGCTTCAGCACTCCCCTCACGACTGTCTCTCAGCGATGCGCCGTCATCAAACATGCCCTCAGGAAATCGGCCGCTTCCTTTGATTCCCCAGGGTGCTTTGCTGCGCTCGCGCTGGGGCCCTGGCACGGGCACAAAGAGCTTTTGTATACACTTGGGTTTCACGACTCCATGATGGCTCTGTGGCAGACAGGATCCCCGTACTGACCTGCTTCTTTTTCCTTTCGTGCGTCGTGTCAACATCAGCCCCTCGCACAGCAGTCAGGGTCCCCGGCGTTGCTGAAACACATCGAGGGCCCCGAAACAATGTCGCTTTTCTTGAGCCCTCCAAAGACCACCCCCCCCCCCAAAAAAAAAAAAGGCACAGCAAAGTACAGTAAGGACATTGTACCGTACAATCAACAAGCAAGCGATGTACGTGATACCCAACAAAAACAAATCTCCTCCATCCCATAATTGTCCCATCTTGGGAAAAGAGTCCAAAAAGGAGTGGAGTCGAAGGAGCATCTGGTCTAGCGTGGGGGGCTGTCTGAGCACAAATGATTCAACTCTCTCCAATGACCTCGGTCAAAGCAGTACAAAGGCTGCAGTTGACCCAGTGCTCCTTGGCTGTTGGCTAACACTCCCACTTGCTTGGCCTAATCGACAGTGTGGCCCTCTGATTACAGTATGAGAGAGGCCAGGCTGGGTGACGGAACCATCCAGCACTATCCTATGTTCCAGAGCCCTGGAATGTTATCGTGGCTGTCACGTACGGGCGTCGCGGAGAAGTGTGGGGTTGCCCCCCCCAACCCCCTCCCCAGTGCCCCCCCAACCGCCCCCCCCAACCGCCCCCAGCGGATATGCAGACAACAGGGCAGTGGGAAAGAGGCTGAGGATGGGAGTGTGTGTGTGGGGAAAGAGGGGGGGGGGGGGGGTAAAGGAGTAAGGTCACACACAACAGCATCCTTCCTAGAGGAGAGTGTGTGTCCATATAAAAACGTAGTGTGTGTATGTGTGTGTGTGTGTGTGGTGTGTGTGTGTGTGGATACCCGTGGGTATGCTCCGTGGCTGAGGGTCCCAGGATGAGGTGCTGTGTGAGCACGTCAGACGTTTCCTTCCTGCTTGGAGCCGGACAGGAGGTAACCCACTCTGTAGACAGTGTGTGTGTGTGCGTGTGTGTGTGGGGCGGGGGTGCCCCCAAGCCATTGTACTCCTCCAGAGATGGTCCTCCATGACGTCACAGCCGAGCAGGAAGTGGATGTGCACGTGGCAGCAGGGTGGAGCCAACAGCAAAGCTGTCTGGTCAGAGCAGGGGGAGGACAGCTTGAACCCAACATGGAAGACATGGGGACTTCTGGTAAAACAGTGAGGCCGTGGCATCGACATGGGTGTGGATAGCAGTGGAATAGATATAACTCCCAAAATGACTTCCGATGACACAGCATCGTATTGACACTGATGCAATTGGCCAGCCTTTTAGATGAGCCTGTTCTCCGTTGATGAACTGAAGGGTGCTTCAGTTCATCAACAAAGCCAGACCGCCATGTTCCTGGAAGTTGCATGGTCTCGTTCTGTTTTGCAATACCAATACGTGGAAAGTCCCTTCCTTCGTTATTTATGACACACGAACAGCCAAAATAAACTGTACGGGGCACAAGGCAAAAGCAGCAGTGACCCACCAGTTGTTTCGCCAAACATCCCATTCTCAGTTTACATGCAGCCCCTTGAATGGGGCGGATGTGAGGCCCGGCCAAACTCCTTTGCTATGACAGGGGACAAACTCTTAGCTTCGGAATTGGCTTCTCAGGGCGCTCATTGAGCATGATAAGTTGTGAGGTCAGCTTGTTTGTAGTAGCTCTGTTTAGACTGTATGTGGAGGAACACTCCGAGAGGGCTGGAAGCTGTGTGTGTGTGTGTGTGTGTGTGTGGGGGGGGGTACATGTGTGTGTGTGTACGTGTGTGAGTAAGTGTGTGTGGCTGTGAGTGAGTGTGTGTGGTTCAGGGGTGCCTGTTCTTTCAGTTGATGAAATACAAGCCTAGCGTTGGACCGTGACAGCCCTTCTCTCTCCGACCCTGAGTCAGCGAGAGCAAACATCTAGAAGTCCTATCACTTGAAGTCCTTCAAAGTGAAGGCTGGAAGCCATGCAAAAACATGTCTGTGTTTACAACAAAAGGAAGGGGTGAACACCTTTACTCTCCCCCCATTACAACTGGACCGGGCTCTGACAATCCCTTTGTCTCTGTATTAGAAACTCACATCCCCACACATCAACCTATACTACAGAAATGACTCGGGCCACACTCCAAAGCCAGGGGCCACGCCTATGCGACTACCTCCCCCGTCGCTGTGGAAACGAGCCAGACTGTGGCCTAATCCTCCCCTCTCAGCGCCAGCTGCGCCCCTGCGGCTTCAGAGCCTTTGTTTGGTCTGGCCCGGGACAGGGGTGCAGCGATTAGTAAGTCAATGACACACTGGGGTTGAAAGCGAGCCAATAAGGGGTCCTGGGAGTCCCATGGCCCGTACTGTGAGTAAGAAGTGGAGGGAGAGAGGATGGAGGGGGGCAGGCAGGAGGGAGTTAGGCTGGGGGGAGGCAGGTTGGAGGAAGGAAGGCAGACGGTATGGAGGGGGGGCGGAGGTGGAAGGATGGGGTAACGCTGCATGCACACACTGCCTGGAAATCTTTTGAACCTTCAATAGGTGAGACAGGTCAGATGTATACAACTTGTCATCCTGTACGAACACAAATAAACACCCACACGCAGATGTAATTAACCTTTGACCAGCACGTGCTCGAGGAAGGGAGTGGCAAAACATAACAGACAACCCTACTTAGCCCTGCCCCCTCATAGCCCTCCGTGTGACTCGCTGGCCCAGCAAGGTGAGCCAGAACAAACACCACTCTCACTTTTCCTAAACACTGCAACCCGAGTCCTCCCCCCCCCCTGCACCACCCCCCAAACTCTGAACCTTGAAGACGTTGTCACGTCTGTACATCGTCTGATTGCAGGAGACGCAGGCAAACGAACAAGCATGTCCCCTCCCGACCATGCGGAAGAAAGACACATGAACCGACCACCTCTCCCTCTCACCCTCTCTCACTCTCTCTCTTTCTCACACACACACACACACACACACACACACACACACACAGACACACACTGGCTGGTAGAGACAAGGCCACCCAGGAGAGGTGAAATCCATCCCCAGTCCACACCTGTCTCAGCTGGGTCAGTGTCAGCCAGTGAGCCGGTCCCTACCTCTGTTCCTGCCTGACCCCGTGACCCTCAACTGTCTCCCTTACCGGTGGGTTTGACAGCTCTAGTCTGGAGCAGGTTAACGCAGGTCTGGCCACAACAGACAGGGACAGAGTAGACGGATAAACATGCCAGTTGAATCTTTTGAAGTTCCATGAAAAAGGCTTTAGCATTGAAAAAAAAAAAAAATAGTCATAACAATAAAACCCATTTTTACATTGATCAGACTAACAATTTAGACCTGGCAACGTCAAAAAGAATTATAGTTAATATTTAGAACCGGTACTGTCAGACAGCTTTGTGTTCTCAAGGTCTCAGTCATTGAACCCTGTGCACTGATTAAGTATTAGGATACAGAGAGCTTCTTTCAGCACTGCACCCTTGGGAGGTGGACTCTACCCTGGCCCAGGCCCTGACTCAGGCAGTAGAAATAGTAAAGCCTGTTATCATCAACAGGGGGTTAGACACAGGCCAGGATAGAGAGACGGCACCAGGAGCCATAAAAGACAAACACAGAGAAAGATGTGTCCCGTAACTCCCAAATAAGGATGTAGAGTCCGAGCTAATGCACTCTATTTTTGGTTTCATGTTGACTATGAATCAACATTTTATTTTATTTTTTTATCAAATGAATGTTACATGTTTCCGGTAATTACTTTTGTTGCAGCTGTCTATGATGTGGGAAAGAAGAGGAGGTTGTTGGTTCTGTGGAGAGGATGACATGTTTGTCCCCGATGACCTGGAGAAACAGGAAGGAAGCGCAGCGAAAAGCAAACAAGCAGATAGCGAGACATCACCGGTCAGAGCAGAGCCCTCAGGGGGAGGGACCTTTGCCCTCTGGACACCTGATGGTCTCAACGGTCTAAATGGAAATGGACATGGAAATCACCCCCATGCC
The DNA here is from genome assembly GCF_054491055.1 of Hypomesus nipponensis. Taxonomy (NCBI): domain Eukaryota; kingdom Metazoa; phylum Chordata; class Actinopteri; order Osmeriformes; family Osmeridae; genus Hypomesus; species Hypomesus nipponensis. Next base: position 13,031,432 of record NC_140371.1, on the reverse strand, counting down.
AAAGGCCTGACAGCGTGTGTGGTTTCCTCTCTTCCAGGAACTGGTGTGCGTTCGTGAGCCGCCGGGTTGTCACCGTGCCGGTGGCATGTGGTAAAGAGCAGTACACCATCCAGTCCCAGAGCCGCTGTCCCAGCGGCACGCCCGACTGTCAGCTGGTCATGTAAGCAGCCACACCCGGACATCCCTTCCAACGTCACCGACACCACGCCATTTTCTGTTGAGATTCCTGTTCCAACATAAACACATTGAAGTCTGATAAGCAGACTTCAATGTTTGTATATTGTGTGCGTGTGTGTGTGTGTGTGCGTGTGTGTGTAGGTACAAGCTCTCTACCCGGCCAGTGTACAGAGAGAAGCAGACAGTCATCACAGCTCTGCTGTGGCGCTGCTGTCCTGGACATGCAGGACCAAAATGTGAAGAAACAGGTAGACGTCCCCTCAGCACCTCAGCACCTCAACACCTCAACACCTCAGCACCTCAACACCTCAACACCTCAGCACCTCAGCACCTCAACACACAACTGGCTCGGATCATTCATTGGATCCTGGCCTCGTTGTGCCACAGAACCCACCACTCTTGACCATAACTGGAATGACTTGCTGACAAGGTTCTTTGTTCTGTCAAGTCTCTTTTTATCACGTACCAACAGATATTTTAGAGTCTCTCTCGGCAACTAATTTACAGCAGATATCCTGCTTTTAATGAGCCCCTAAATCTGGAATAGGAGAGAGACCTATCAGAGAAGGCAAGTCTACGAAAGCTGACAGTGACCTCCTCCCCCTGTGTTCCCCTCCCATTCTCCCTTCCTTCCATCTTCCTAACCTGTTTCGGCTTCGACTGCACATCAATCTGGGAATGCAATCTCAATCTCTGCCGTCCTCTCTCTCTGTGTCTCTCTCTCTGTGTCTCTCTCTCTGTGTCTCTCTCTCTGTGTCTCTCTCTCTGTGTCTCTCTCTCTGTGTCTCTCTCTCTGTGTCTCTCTCTCTCTGTGTCTCTCTCTCTGTGTGTCTCTCTCTCTCTGTGTCTCTCTCTCTCTGTGTCTCTCTCTCTGTGTCTCTCTCTCTCTCTCTGTGTGTGTCTCTCTCTCTCTGTGTCTCTCTCTCTGTGTCTCTCTCTCTGTGTCTCTCTCTCTGTGTCTCTCTCTCCGTGTGTCTCTCTTTCTCTCCCAGTCGCTGAAGGCCACGCCCCAGATTCTGCTGACCCGACACTGACCGCAGTGTCTTTTCCAGGCAACACAGGATATTACCACACAGGTATTTGACATTTTAATCTATAGCGACGTACAGTATGGTGGGTTTTTGCACCCGGGACCTTTTGACCTGCACTGAAGTGCTCTAATCACTGGGCTATACCCTCCCCATTCTCTAAACGCTGTTAGCCAATTAGCTGCGACCTTCAACAAACCAAGGAAACGCCAAGGGGGCCAAGCAGGGAGTTTGTGGCTCGCAGCAGCCTGTAAGAAGGTCGCCACCTCCCCTGAGAGGGAGGAAAGGGTGTGTGAACAGTTTCTCAGGGCTTTGTCCTCCAAGGCTGGACCAGGGTGTGTGTGTGTGTGTGTGTGAGTGTTTGACCCCACCCTAAACTCCCCTCGCCTCGCCTAACCCAACCAACCCCACCTCAGTCCTCTAACCTGGGCCATGGTCGTTCAAACACACAGTGACTCATAGACGTAAACACTTACGGGGGGGGGGGGGGGGGGGGGGAAATGACTCAAAGCGGCAGAACACAAGGGACCTAAGAATAACCCCTTGCCTTTCAGGGCCGCTTATGGGTCAATAACAAAAAGGAAAGAAAGAAAGAGGCAGAATTCTCCCTCGCTATCAGCCGCTCTGCTCCCAGTCCCTCCACGCCTCTCATTGAGGGGGCTTCCTCAACTGCAAAGGTCCCACATCAATAATGCCTTCAACATAACTGGAGTCAAAAAGCTATTGTTTTTCGACCGACACACATCAGGAACTGATGTGAAACACACATGCACACCCACTGGGGGGGGGGGGGGAGCGGAGAATGGAGCGGAGGAGGACTGAGCTGTGAGTCACTGTTCAGATGTGTAGGAACACTTGCCTATTGATCATTTCGGACGTTCAATTCTCTCCGTAGGTTCGTCTTAGCTTTGTCGGTTCCTGCATCCATCCGTCTGTCTGTCTGTCTGTCGGCCTGTGTCTGATCGTCTGTCTGTCTGCCTTCCTGTCTGTCTGTCCGTCTGCCTCCCTGTCTAGCTCCTCAGTCCAGAATCCCCCACCTGGCTGGGGATGTGGAGCGCGTACAGAACGACTTCCAGGCGTCTAGCAGTCAGCTGTATGACAGCCAGCCTCTCCAGATCGACCACAACAACGACACAGACCCAGAGTCTGCCGGGTCCCATCATCCTGGCCACGGGCATGATCCTCACCATGGCAACCCCCATTCTGGCCATCCCCATCCACACTCCATACCTGTGCCTCACAACCCCCATCATGGAGAGCACTTTGGGGGTAAGTTGGAATCCATTAAGTATCTCATCAATACTGACTTGGTTACTGTGTAAACATTCACGGTTGCATTGTATGGCAGGAGTGACTCTTCATATTGTGTAACTGCGGTATCACATTCTATTAGACACTTTCGTGAAAGCATAAGCATTCACTGACATGGTAACGACATCACCGTCAACATGAAACCCCACCGATATAGAAACAGAGTAATCAGCCTTCAGCAAAATCCTGTCTGAAATGCAATGTGTTTTTGTATTTGTTAGTCAGCTGCCCTGTCTCAGTCACATCCTATGCGAGGCTGGACAGTTGAGCAAACGAGAAGGGAAAATACAGATGAGGACATTTCCACTCCTCCATTCCCCCTCAGCGACACCTCCTGTGTTCAGTCACTCCCCTCCCAACACATGACAGCTTCCTCCGCAGGAAATCCTCTCTTTCTTCTGGAAGAAATCTCCCTCCATACATTGTGTTTGCAGATGATGTCATTCACGGTGGGATAGTGGTGACGGCAGGGATAATATCATGTCAGTTCTATTGTTATAGGAACACACACAGCAATCCTGGGGCGAAGCTTTACTTCCAATGACATACGTAGTACTGTTCTTGTTTGGGGAAAAAACTACAGTTTCTCTGGACTCTTCAGACTTCACAAGGCCTCGTTGAGTCAAAACCACCTTCAATATTTCCAGCTGTGTAAAACTCTCATGGCAGCAGTGACCTGATACTCTTTCTGTATAACCTCACTGCATTTGACCCTTGACCTCTTGAGGCCACAGCATGTGGGAAGTGGAGTTTTTGTCTCCTTACATAAATTGTGGGTCTTTCAAAAGTTATTAAGAAAACAAGCCTTGAGTCATGAAAGGCTCTCTGATTCTATAAAACACTCTGGAGCACAAGCAGGAACTACATGGAATGGAGGCCCTGGACTCTGTCCAGATTCAAGGGTGACATATACAAACAGAATAGACCCTGGAACATACTTACACATTTGGAAACGCACACACAATCACGCAAAGACATATCAAATCACATGCTGAAGACCATCCATGTGCTTTGTTTGTGTGCGTGTGACCCAGAGTCACCAACAGAAACACACACACACACTTAATAGGAAAGCTATGGGAGTCCTGCAGGCACATATCTGGCCATTCTAGAAGAAACCATGTCCATTAGGGATGTCTCAAGGGTGGACTACCCTACCATGGAACTCAACCCCCCTCCAACACCACTGGGCTCTTACGTAAACAAAGAAGTTCAGTCATGAAAAACAATACATAAAGGAAATTAGATGTCCAAATATACAGCTCAAAATAGCTGGGCTTCATGTTGTTTTTCCTATTTTTGGAAACTTAACTTTTTGACTTTGAAAACACAGTTTCGTTGTTGAAACTAAACGAATGTTGTTGAAACAAAGCCATTCTTTGGGACACCAATGTCTCTTGAGCGTTCATGCGAGTCGATATCAGAATTGATATAAACGGCTTTTACGTGGAGAACAATTCTTCGTGTTACAACCGACAACAACACAGAGTGTGGAGGACTGGGCAAACAATGAACAGAGCCTTGTTCTGACCACATATCTAAGTACATATCTGACTCACCCCTCCTCTGTTTGGTTGCCTCAGGTCCACACCAGGAGGAAGTGGATCGCTTGGATCCCTACCCGGCCGCCCTCTCCCCTCACCTCGTGTCCCACGTGATGGAACGGATCATGGACCAACTCAAGCCTGCCCTGGAAGGCTTCAACCGTACCTTGGAGCACCTCACACAGGAAGTAAGGGGTCTCTCCCAGGACATGGCCCAGCTCAGGAGCACCCAGTGGGATGTTCAGGGGGAGGCACTGGGGGGTGCCGGGGCTGGGGAGGCCCCGGAAGCCAAACTGGAGGAGACCTTCCAGCACATAGAAGAGGTTAGGAGGCAGCTGGCGAGTCACCAGGCTGAAATGCAGGACAGGCTGCACTCCCAGCACGTCATGCTGCACCATAACCTCACCTCCTTCAAGACTGACGTGGACATGAAGCTGAAGAGAAACCACAAGATGTTGCAGGTTAGTGAACCTTGGTTGTAGTGTAACAAACCTTTCGCATGTTACATTCAGGCTTCAAATAAACATCATTCGTATACTGTACATAGAAATGCGGTATTACTTCCTTTATACGTAAAGTTGCAAAGAGGTTGCTAAGAGGTGCACATGCCTAACCACATACAACTGTGATTTGGTCAAGGTGGGAAGACGTTCATTCAAACTTAAAATCAAACGTGCCATGTGATTCTTAAGTTGGCCTTTTTTCCCCTCCTTACCAGGTCAGCCTCCAAACCATGAATGTCACCCTGTCAGACATGAGGCTGGAACAAGAGCGTCTGAACGATGAGCTCCACAGCGACCTGAACAGCGCGAGGGGCAGCAGAAGAATCTCCGCCCAGACACCTGCGCCCCTCCAGCCCCCTCACCACACCACCCTGGCCCAGGACGACTCTTCGCTATGGGAAGCCATTGCCCGCCTGGACAACAAGGTCATCAACAACACGGTGAAGGTCGACTCCTTGGTGGAGGACCTGGAGATGGCTCAGGGGAACATCCAGGACCTGAAGAGTGCCTTCGGGGGCTTGGAAGAGGACATTGCCCAGACGGGCCGCAATAGCCAGGTCCAATTCATGGAAACTGTTCTGGAGGTGGAAGCGGCCAAAGTGGTGGTGGTGAACCAAGTCAGCGAGCTGGAAGGCAACCTGACCAAGCACACAGAGCAACTGCAGGAGATGGAGATCGACCTTGACTATCTCTATTCCTCATTCTACAAGAACGTTAGCAACGCCGGAGACTGCAACTGTAAGGCGTATGCGCTCGCTATCGCTAACCTGAAGCAAGGTTTGGCTAACGTGACCGAGTTGGCGAATGATAATCGCCTCGTTCTGGACGGGAACTCTGATGCTGGGGCAGATAACTGGGGAACGGACGGTGTCTGGGGACCCTCTGTGGAGGAGCTCCACCAAGGGCTCCAGCAGGTGAGAGAGTCTTTGGCCTTCGAGCAGGAGCGGACGAGGACACTCCACCACAACGTGTCCCAGCTGGCGACCTCGTCAGAGGGCAGCAAGAGGGACGTGAGCAGCCTGAGGGAGGCCGACGTGAGGCTGCAGGAAGAGATGAGACACCTGGCCAGCTCCTTCACAGCGCTGCTGAAGGACGCTCTGCGTCACACGGACGTGCTGGAGATGCTCCTGGGGGAGGAGGTGCTGGAGTTCTTGGACTGGCCTTTGAGAGACAGGGAGGCCCACTCCATCCCTGCCCTCAAAGACATGATCCACCACATGAAGGAGCAAATCAAGGCCCAGAACCTCAGCCTCACCTCCCTGTTGGGGACTTCTCACTCGGACACCCCAGCTGCTGACCAGCCCTCCGTGCTTGCCGACTGGGCCTCTCGCGGCCAGGACAGGAGCGACCAGCTGCGAAACCACCAGACCACATTGGACGCAGAGGACTATTCGGACAGCGACCTGTGGAGCCTTGAGAAATCCGTGGAGGAACTGGGGATGAAGGTGAGACGACTAGAGGAGAGACCCTGCCCTTCGAACTGTAGCCGCGGCCGAGAGGCGCCCCCCAGTGGCGAGGAGGCGACACTACAGGCAGAGGTGGTGTGGCTGAGGAGGGGTCTGGAAGACCACCTGAGGGTCTTCAAGAACGTCTTCAGCAACTCGGAGGGGCTGGAGGGCTCGGAGAGCACAGTGGACCTGGACAAACTGTGGGCCTTGCTGAAGAAGAAGGAAGGGAAGAAGACGAGAAAGGAGAAGAAGGAAGGAGGGAGAGTCAACATGCGGAGCAGGAGAGACACTTCAGGTAGGCAGTAAACCTCGTTTTCACTCACAGGTGAAAGAAAAAAAAACACTTGTATGCACTTCAGATTGACCGTCATTTCTTCGTATATTTGAGAAGGTTTTTCAAATCTTTTAACAAGTGTGAGAAAAAGAAGACATCAAATATGACTTGTTGAGTCCCTACTCTGCTACCATGTCAGTTTCATTTAACAACACTGCCCCCTAGTGAAGAAGAAACCAAACAGAGATTTCAGTTCAGACATCAAGGTCAAACTTGTGTTAAGGTCTTCATTTTAGCTTCATTTCTGTGAATGACATCCTCTTGATGTAAAATATGGAGCATGTATTATAAATTAAAACTCGACTTCTCTTTTCTCCTCCCAGTACATCCCAAGATTCCAAACAATATTCTCCTGTTCCTGGCTGACTCCTTCAGCGGGGTCAGCGAAAAGAACCTGATGCTGTTTGAGTCCGCACTACTAAACCGTGACCAGGCGTACTCGACCACCACCGGGGTCTTCAAGGCACCAGCCAAGGGGGTATACCTATTTGTGCTTACGCTGGACTTCAGACCTGGTCCGACACTGGTAGTGCTGAGAAGACAACTTGGTGACTTTGCTATTCGGTATGACGAAGAGGCCCCAGGGCTGAGTCCTGTGACCCGTGTGGCCCTCCTACAGCTGGAGAAGAACGAGGAGATGTATCTGGAACTTCTCCGGGGGACACTGGCGACAGAGTATCCCCAAAAGAGCTCCTTTGCCGGGCTACTGCTTCACCAAACCACCTGAGGGCGCTATGGAGCCACTAGGGAAAAGACACTGAACTGAAAGTAAACAAACTTTTAGCTGCTATGGCACTCATTTTAAGTTTCTTTGTATTGGAAGAATAGGTGTATATAAGGGGTTCATGGGTGGTGATGAAAATGTCTGTCAAATATTACTTTAAGTTAGTAATGCAAGTTGTTGAAATACTGTTTTATGATATGCCATACTCTCTGAACAATGATTCTCGAACACATAGAATAAAAAAAATCTGACAAAGTGATGTGTGACACCCCAAAGAAAAATGTAGCGTCCTGCCTGGTGCAGTATGTCAGTACGGACACTGTTCAGCAGTTGGTAGGTGGACATAACTTTGTCCACCACCCAGTCACACTGTATATAACCTGAAATAACATGAAACCAGCCAAGAAGTTGTGTACTAAAATAAGGTTATTTACTTAAAAATTGATACATTGGACAGGATGTATACAGAGTATTCTTTCCTTGGTAAACTCATAAGGCACCTTTTTTTTAACCAGATGCTGTACAAAACACATTTAAGATTGACATTTTTAGAGATTATTCTATGTTTATTTTCTTGCATATTACAAAGAGGAAAAAACACTAGTTACTGCTCGGGTGTCGTACTTAAATATCTACCATATGTACGGTTAGCTTAAAATTCACAGACAACATACCGTTTGTGACCTGGTCACACTCCTGGGTTTGGGCGCACGTGCCGTGCCCTCAGAACGCCGACGCGACGCGTAAGTCAGCGGACGTGCACACGAGCCAACAAGGATGGGCTCGCCGATCGGGCGAAACTCCGCCCCCGCGAGCGCTGCTCTGCTCAAGCTATGCGACATACACGATGTTTGATGGGTTTTCTTCTGGACAGGAGGGAAGCCGAGGCCAGCGTTGGCTGGATGCGTACGAGGGGGCAGACAGACACACATACAGGGGGGACAGGGAGGACGTTTGAGGAGTTCCCTGGCCGAGCCTCCTGGATCCACTTCCTCTTCACTGACACCAGGGGGCGTCCACGGGGAACGACTAGCTCGCTCATTCTTCATACTTATTCGTTTTACTGGCTTGATCGCGGCATCACTCTGAACGTGCACATTTGCTTAAGATTTGAATGTGGATGTTTCCTAGTTATGGAGGATATGATTCTTTACTGGCTGTCACTTTCATTTTTTCTCTCCCCCTGATGAAAGATAATTGAGAAACTTGTTCTCTTGTTCACTGTTAAAAGTTCAACATTTTAGTTTAAAGCCACGATGTAATTCACTATTGTCTTGTGTCAGCCATGTATTATGGAATTCAAGTTAACACACTGGTTCTATTCGGAACGGATGTGGATTGTGAGCATTATGATAAATCTCTTGACATTGGCATCGTTTCAAAGACTGGCAACCTACAGATCGTTTACCTAGAAGCATTGGCAATAAATAAGACTGCACGAAGCAACCGTGTCTGTCTATGGCAGAGTGGATTGGCTCAGCACAGTGACAGCTTGGAAAAGCAAATAAAAACATATTCCTCCACATAGGACTCTGTGGTGTGCAAGAATTGGTCGGGGGCAAATTATCTACTGACAATGAATATTCAAAAGGTGTACCGACTCACACCTCACTCACTCCGCGCGTGGGCGAGGGGCACACGGAATCCACTGACCTGCCTCCATTGTTGAGCTCCAGTATCCTGACTGCCAACACTCCTCCTCAAGGCTTATTTACAGAGGAACATATCCGACAGACAGGAGCTGCACTGACGATGGGCACACACTGCCTTACCCCCCCCCCGTCTTACCAGGCGCTTTCTCCATACAGCGTGAAGACTCTAAACTCTTCCCGAGACATCCTACTCTGTGTCGAAGCGCGACCTGACGTTCGTGAGGATGTGGAGCTGAGGTTTGCATTTGGGAAGCAAGTTTTTTTTTTCTTCTTTTTCTTTTAAGGCAAGTCAGGTATGCCCTTGTATTAAAGTCCTTGGTAGTCTAGTATTGCTCGTAGCTCCTAAAGCATGTCGTGTTTTTGAATCCACTGGACGTGAATAACATTGCAGCATATTCTTTTTTTTTTTTTTTAAGGGTTAGGCACGGCATCTATTGATACAATTCTATTTACATATTAAATTCACATATTATTATAGTACCTTATTCCATAATTGCTCTACTTTAGGAGTAGCAAGATATATTTCGATATGGCAGGAGAAGAAGTGTCCTGAAGATAAAAATACAAAACAAAATTGGCATTTCAACGGTTGACAGCAAAATTAAAAACGTGACTGGCGGGTGGTGGTGAGGCCTGCTGGGGCGGCGTCGTCATGCATAAAGCGCGGCTCTGGCTCTTCTGAGTGGGTAATCCCTTCTGTCCGTCAACCATTTCACAGGCGCGTGCCAGAGAGCCGCCACACGATTGGCTTTCACAGAAAGCATCAGCAAAACCCCCCCGGCACTCTGCTTCCTAAGACCCGGTTCTTCCTTTTCCGGCCAATGAGAGGAAAGCGTCGACCTGGTGGAGTCTGTGTAGGCGGACAGCCCATCCTCAACAGCAGTTTTGCTCTGCCCGCTGTGGTTGTGTGGAGGATGTGTGTGGGGTAGGTAGAGGGGGCTTGAGGCCCCGGTGACAGGGTCCTGGTGCTCATATGTCCCCACCCTGCTTCTCTTCCCCTCCACAGCAGAGGTGTCGTGATCAGCATCATGGGACTTGTAGTTCTGTCGCACACTTTGCCTCCAAACCGCTCAGTCATGCCGTGTTAGGTACAGTGGAGGGGTGAAAGGGGTGGGACGTGGGGGTAGGCGGTGGGGGTCTGGGTGGGGGTCTGGGTGGTGGGGGGTAAGGTCAAATTTTGATGTCCTGCGATTCCACCATTTTGGCGAGGGTTTTCTTGACTCGTAAAATGGTGAGGCGCGAGGCGGGATTGTGGGCCCAGCACTCTGACATCAGCTTCAGCATGGCTCGGAGACACTGGAGGACAAAACACAAGGCACCTGCTTTACATAACCGCAGGACAAACACTGACACGACTCTCGCACAGAGCCTCACGCTCAACAAACTGGAGCGAGCGCTCACCTCGTCGCTGTTCCACCGGTTGGAGACGGTGGGCCGGAGTCCTTTGACGCACACCACCTCCAGCATGTCTTCGTAGGACGGGTCAAAGGGCACCATCTCGTAGTAGGGCAGCTGGTAGTCCTCCACGATGCCTGGAAAACAGCCAGAGAAAGGAGGGGTTGACACACGATGAAGAGCCCCGCACTGTGGTGCGGGTGAACGCAAGCGACCATCTTCGAAGCGACTTTTCCCCTGAAAGTTCTGGGCTTTACGCCGCTGACGAGCTGATGGGACAGGGGATGAGGCGTGCCTCCGTGTGCGTGCGCGCGCGCGTGAGCAGCCTACCTCCCGTGACGCAGCGGCGGGCCATCTCCCAGATGAGGAGGCCGTAGCTGTAGATGTCGGCCATGATGTAGGCCTGGAAGTGGTTCTTGTTGAGGCTCTCGTCCAGCACCTCCGGGGCCATGTACCTGCGCGTGCCCACCCTGCTGCTCAGGGGGGCGTCCACCTCGTTGGTGTCACTGACGGAGGGGGGAGAGGAGGAGGAGACCGGCGTCAGGTCGTGGAGTCGCGGGCTCCACAGTAAGCTCAACCCATGGATGTTCGTGTGGTGATGACAGAGGGCGGAGGCGGGGGTGGGGTTTCCCTACCTGTTGAACTTGACGGCCAGGCCCAGGTCGGCGATGCAGCACGTGCCGTTCTTCTTCATCAGGATGTTCTTGCTCTTCAGGTCGCGGTGGGCGATGGCCGGCTTGCCCTGCGTGCCGTAGATCTCCGTGTGCAGGTGGCAGAGGCCGCACGCCGCCGAGTAGGCCAGCCGCAGCAGGCCCTGCGCGTCCAGCGTGGTGAACTTGAGGTAGTCGTACAGCGAGCCGTTCTCGTGGTAGTCGGTGATGAGGAAGAGCTGGGTGAAGGCGCCCGTGCCCTTGATGTCGGCGGCGATGAAGCCTGGGGGGGGGGGGGGGGGGGGGGAGGTTAGGAGACGTGTTGAGGAGGTAAGGAGGCACTGAGGCAATGAATCGCAGTCAATTAGGATTTGCACGTCTATCTTCAGAAGAAAGGCTTCCAATAGCAATCAAACAATTCAACTTTTCAGCCGTTCAGAACCGGCTGGACAGGGTTAGCAGTAGAGGAGAGCCCCAGTACCCAGGATGTTCTCGTGTCTCATGAGGACCGTCTGGTAGATCTCCGTCTCTCGGAACCAGCTGGCCTCCTCCCTGGTGAAGAACACTTTCACGGCCACCTTCTCCCCGCGCCAGCGCGCCAGCCACACCTCGCCGTAGCGGCCCTTGCCGATCTGACGCACCATCTGGATCTGCTTGGCGATGGTGCGCTGGACCTGGGGGTGAGGAGCCACGGACGCTTGAACGCGGTCTCCCAAAACGACTGGAGATTTGCATGTTTTCATAGCACACGTTTCCTGCTTCGGCCACTGACTTTCTGTACCGAGTGCATTATTGTTGGAAGTATTTGGAAATAAAACAATGACTCAACATCGACCGCACACAACATCTGCCACTACGTTCAGCCCCAAACAAAACACACGCGCTGCGTTACTATTTCGAGTTGGTATTTTGTATTCGGGGACAGCACCAAAATAACACCCAAGTCTATTATCAGTCTACCCCACCCCCCTCCCCCCCCCCCAGTCACATCCAGCGAGGCCCCTCCCAGTGTAGCGGCGGCTTCCTACCAGCAGGGGGAGCCCGGAGCCACTGCCGGAGCTCTGGGACTGGTGGATGAGGTCTTTGAGGGACTCCCCCACCGGGATGAAGGCCTCGTCCTGCTCCAGGTCGCGGCTGTAGCGCTGCCTCTCCGTCTGCCACTTGTACCTGGGGACGCACGCGGGGGTCAACCCCCAAAGGGTCACGTGAGCGGACAAGTGAAACCAGACCGGGAATCAAGCCGGCGAGTCTGGCTCCACTCCTAACTAGCGGCGGGCGCTCGGGCTTATTCCGGAAAGCAGATATCCGAGGGTGGGGGGGAACTCAATCAGATAGATTAGGGCGGGACTGCTTGCTCAGCACTCTTACCTGTAGTAACAGACCACAGTGATGCAGATGAGGGTGCAGCAGCACACCGTCATGGAGATGAAGAAGGCCAGCCAGTGGGCGCTGCCAAAGTAGGAACCTAAGACAACAACAAGGACGACAAGACATGAATACCTCCAGAACGAGCCCTTTCATTTTCTTCACAGGAAAAACATTCGGGGCAGCAAAAAAAATCGAATAACACACGCTTTCCACCCAGGCTAAAGACGACTTCGACCTTGACTTGGGTGAAACACCTAGCTAGCCGTTAAGAGCGTGTAAGCTTGCGGTGAGGCCTTACTGGTTTCTATAGGCGGAGGCAGCGTGGGCTGAAGGTCGCGGTTGCAGAAGTCCTTTTGGCAGCACTCGATGGTCCTCCTGGTCTGGGCCCGGGGTGAATCCTGAGGGGGAAAGAGTCGCCAGCGGCAAGGTGAGTCGTGAACACGCAAAGCCGCTGCTTGGAAGGTTTCCAGGAGGGACTACGGTCGCTTCTCAAACGCGGCTGCCATGCCTCCCACCGCAGGACTGACATCCAGGGCCCCGTTATGATCGGGTTATTACCGTAATTGGGACGGGATTTGAAATAATTGGTTTCTTTTCACGACCGGCTCCCGCTCCGTAACCCCAGCCTGGGTCCTGAGGGCTTACCTTGCACTGGAAGTGTGAGCCCTCGTACTTCATGCAGCCTGAGGTCAGGATGACTTCGCCGTACTCATCCTCCTCTATGATGGCGAAACACTGGCCGTTCGTCCTGCAAAAAAAAAAAAACACACGGTCAGTCAATAACGCCAACCCGACACACACACACACACACGTCTCAAAAAGTGGGATTCAAAGCTCCCCTGAGAAGCGACGACAAAGCCCAGGGGGGCGGGACGCCCCAGACACGGAGCGGAAGAGGGCGGGGATGGCTTTCTGGCCGATGCGGAAAGCAGCAGGGCTCTGGGGGTGGGGCTCTGGGGGTGGGGCTCTGGGGGTGGGGCTCTGGGGGTGGGGCTCTGGGGGTGGGGCTCTGGGGGTGGGGCTCTGGGGAGGTCGCGTCAGCCACTCACTCGCACGTGTTGTTCTTGGCGTCCTCGGGACAGTGGCCCGAGCAGTGGCAGCTGAGGAAGCGCGCCGCGTCCTCCGGGGCCACCGTCGAGTCGTCCCCGGGCCGCCGGCCCTCGTGTTTGGCCCCCGTGCCGTGGAGCATGTGGTCCGGGTTCTGACCTGCTACAGGGAGGGAGAGGAAGGGGACGGGGAGAGAGGGATGGGGTGAGGGCGGGGGTGATGGAGGAATCATAGGGAGAAGGAGGGGAGGAGTAAGGGGGGGAGAAAACGGCTTTGTTGATAATGACAGTTAAAACGGCAGCAATCATCTTTTTTTTTTTTTCCTTCTTCATTTGCGGGACTATGTTTGCCAAGAGAAAACATTTCCCCGCACGCCATTTATGCATTTTCAGGACAGACAATCGCAAATACAAACACAGATTGGGCCATAAACCTGAGCCCATCACCCAAGATGCTCAATACACACTCCTTGTACCCAGCAACGCAAGAGTACCTTGAAAGGTACAGTATGAGGCAGCCAGCCTGCTTCGCGTTTCCCCCTCCTCTGTTCCAGAGCATTCTGCACATCCGTATCAGAGCGAGCTCATCCACTGTCAGTCTGCGGGTTATTAGGCTCCCTCTGACTGCAGTCAGGTCGTGTTTGTGTGCACTGGTGTGATGCGGGGGGGACCCATTTAAGGTCTGAGGGCTATTTATACTCTGGTGTCCGGTCAGGGCCATCGCAGGCAGGTGCCATCACCATCACCAGATCACTACTGCAAAGCTCTCTCTCTCTCTCTGTGTGTCTCTCTCTGTGTCTCTCTCTCTGTGTGTCTCTCTCTCTCTCTCTCTCTCTCTCTGTGTCTCTCTCTCTCTCTCTCTGTGTCTCTCTCTCTCTCTCTCTGTGTCTCTCTCTCTCTCTCTCTCTCCGTCTCTCTCTCCGTCTCTCTCTCCGTCTCTCTCTCCGTCTCTCTCTCCGTCTCTCTCCCCGTCTCTCTCCCCGTCTCTCTCCCCGTCTCTCTCCCCGTCTCTCTCCCCGTCTCTCTCCCCGTCTCTCTCTCCGTCTCTCTCCCCGTCTCTCTCCCCGTCTCTCTCCCCGTCTCTCTCCCCGTCTCTCTCCCCGTCTCTCTCTCCGTCTCTCTCTCCGTCTCTCTCTCCGTCTCTCTCTCCGTCTCTCTCTGTCTGTCTCTCTCTGTCTGTCTCTCTCTGTTTCTCTCTGTCTCTCTCTGTCTCTCTCTGTCTCTCTCTCTCAACCTCCTCTGTCACTGGTCTCCATCTAAACCTCATCAGGATATGAAATTGAAAACAAATGTTTTTAGCGGGGAGAGGCCTTCGGTTGGAGGGGAGGCAAATCCAAGGCGATTACAAGCCATTTGGCCGCATTCTTTCGCAGTAATAATTGTGTGGTTTCACTGCTGCAAATGTTGATGGCCCGAGTAGGTTTTTAATGTTGTCGAGAGTTCATGCAAGCTTGACGCCAGGATCTCGACATTAACAACACCTTAAAGAAGCGAGAAACGACTCGTGCAGACACATGAGTTGTTAGCGGCCCAAGGCCCATTCCAGGAGGTGGCGGATCGGGCTGTTGTTAATCCAGCTACCAGGAAGCCAAGGTCAGGCAGAGGTCAGGTTATAAAAACCCAGTGTCAGGTCTCCTGTGCCGCGTTAAATACAGAGCATGTGCTTGCCGAAGGAGACATTTTGTATTCCTTATCACTGTTGGTTCTTGCTCTTCTCGTGTTGCTAGCCCCCCCCCCCCCCCCCCTCCTCTCTTCGTTCTCATGTCATCCTTTATTATGGCCCCGGCTCACTGATCTTATTACTCTGAATGTCACCTTGGTCACATTTCTCGGTTTCTTTTCGGTTTCTTCTTCCCTCTCTGCTTTTGTCTCCGCGACTCCCTTCTGCTTCTCCCTCCTACTTTCTATAGATACTTTCTATCTCCCGTCCCTAAGATGCATGGCTCGCTCCTAGTTACACCCTCCCCCTCCCTTTCTTTCTTTCCTTCCTTCCTTCCATACCCCCCCTCTCCTTCCCTGCCTGCCTGCCTCCCAGGAGAGGGTTAGACCTGAGGCTGCGGGGCTCCTAAGTAGCACAAAGCACAAAGTGAGGTCTGTCTGTGTGTGTGTGTGTCTGTGTGTGCGTGTGTTTCTGTGTGTGTGTGTGTTTCTGTGTGTGTGTGTGTGTCTGTGTGTGTGGCGCAGTCGGCTGCGGGCACTTCCTCTGGAGCGTGACGTGACTCGCAGTTCTCTCCGGTTCAGACATGTCGGCCGGAGGAAAAGGGCTGCGCTCACCTGCGAAAAACCAGCAAAAAAAAACAACAAAAAAAACGACCTGGGCTGCAGCCGAGCCCAGATCCGGCCCAGAGATAGAAGCTCTGTCTGCGCTCCACCAGCTCCTCCAAGTCTCTGCATTCCTCTCCAAGCTCCCCATTACCAGGGGAGTCGTCTCAGTCACTTTGTGTTTTCCTCTCTCCTTTTTATTTCTATAGCTTCACTAGTGATCTCCCCAGTGGTTCAGTATGTGTACCCGACGTGAGCCTAATTCTATTGGTAAATGAGCATTATGGGCAGAGCGAGATGGATAAGAGCTTTTCTACTGGGGCCGGAGTTCACTTTTGACGGTTAATTCGTACTCTGAAAAGTCTGTGGCAACTTCACGGGCGGAGGGACGTCAGCTAAAAGCGGAGAGACGCCTCCTACACATGCCTGCAGTCAATGAAAAATGCAAATGTCCAAAAAGGCCACCGCTTCAACAAATGGGAGGCCGGCAATAAAGATACCCAGACTCCGAGGGGAGAAAAACAACTCTCTCAGGCTTTTATTTGTATTTCAAAGTGTCAACAACAGAGGGCCAAACTCGACACCAACAACAGCTTCTTTGTGAACCCGGAAGGGAAGGAGTCTGGAGCGGAGGGCATCAGGGTGAAGAACAAACATTCATTTGTTGTACAAACAAGGGGCCGAGGCTATCTGCGTGGCAACACCCGGAAAAAAAGAGAGAGAGAGAGAGAGAAGGAAAAGAGAGCTAATGGAAGTGGAGCGTCTCTCTGGGTGGAGATAGCAGGGCGGGCCTCAGAAAGCTGTGAAGCCGCCGCTTTGATGTGGGCCCGGTATCAGCGGCGGGGGGGGGGGGGGCGGAAAGAACGAGGAGATTACAGGAGTCCAGCTCTCCTGACACACTGCTCCGAGCAGACACCCCCCCTCCTGGGGGTGAGACCAGACGCTCGGGCTCTGTTTTGCTCTGTGCGGTACACACACACACACACACACACACAGGCCATACAACACACGCATCAACTATTTTCCTACACCCCCTCCTTTTTCGATCGATAACACACATGCGAGCAGCGCCCCCCCCCCCCCCCCCACACACACACAAAAAGTCGGGAGTGGGAGGCAGATAGTCTAGACCCCTCGTCAACGATATAGCACACGAGAGATTTGATCAAAATGATATCTGAAATTGTTCCGCTAATAAACTGTGCTTAAGTGGAGGCATGGCTCTGGGCCCGGTCAGGGCCGGCTCCTCAGCGATGTCAGATTGGCACAGAACCGTGTTGGGAGGCGGCGGTGGAAACGTAGAAAACGCACAGCGGACTGGAAGCGGATCAAACGGGCCGGGCCCCAAATAGAAACCAGAGCGCCGATGGTAGATCTCACCCGCTCGTTCCCCTTCAACTTTTTTCCCCCTTCTTCTTCTTCCCGCCTCCTCTCCCTCTCCGCTCCTTGTCTCTCCCACTGGGAGCAGTGCTAGGTCTAAAATACAAGCCCAGAGAGGCGTCAGTCATGTTTGAATGATGTGGAACCGGGGGGGAGGGACCGATCCGGGAGGTTACTCCACACTTTGATGAGGCGATGAAAGCCTCTTTGATATAGTCATGAGTAAGCACGTCCCAAAAAAAAACAAAAAAAAAAAAAAAAAAAAACACGTTTCAATGACTTGTTGCCTAGAGACCTGCAGGAGTTCTGAGGGGCGGTTTTCTCCTCGGTAACTGGGGGTCCTACAGTAAAACCATGCTGACAACAGAAGATTTCAAAGTTCCCCTCCTGAAGCCTCAAGGTCTCTCTGTTGCTCGTTGGGCTGGCTCTTTTAGCCAAGACGCTCCGTAGCCTCTGCCACCACCTCCTCCCGCCCCTGTCCGCCAACTAGGAGATCTGCGATTGGTGGGGGCCGGGATTGACAGGGGAGAGAGGAGGAGGTGGAGGAGGAAGAGGGGGGGATGGTGGTGGTGGCCCTTGTCAGTGGGGCTGGAAATGGCCGCCTGCTCTCAGCCTCTTGCCTCCACATGTGTGCTTAATTCTGCCGCCAGTCACGGCGGAGTCTGAGGTCTGGCAGAGCACCCCCAGTAATGAGCCTCTCCATCTCCAGTCAGCCACATGCTGGAGCCTCTTAAAGGGCCAGCACGCTCCTCGCTAACGAGGCCCCGCCGACCCCCGTCTGCAGAGCTGTGGAATGCGGCCGGGGCTCTTAAAGGGCAAGCGGCGCAAATGTTTTTGTTTGAAAAAAGCGCCCGGCCGTCGGGGGGGGGGGGGGGGGGCGCCGTGTTCCAGGAGGAGTACTCGGGTACCTGAAGAACAAACACAGGAAATGAACGTTGCCTTTCGCTAAAGTCCTGGGCTTGGGGGTGAGGGGGGTAGGGTAGCAGGGAGAGATTGGTTCCCAGCCGCACAGCACACCCCCGGGACGATCCATGTCACCTTTCTCCCTGACCTTGGGAGCGAGGCGGGCCCGGGGGGAGGAGGAGGGGCGAGCTGTGTGAAATGACAGCTCTCCTGGCCGGGGGTGAGTCGGCAAGAACGGGAGAGGCGTGGTGGTATTAGCTGACGGGTATCAAGTCGTGTGGCGTGTTGAGATGACATGGGTAGGGCGGCTGGCCCGCGACGAGGACAAAAACAACAACAGGGTAAATCACCCACTCGTCTCCTGTTTCAGCTCAGTCATCACTTCCAGTGACAGAGGAAGAGAGACGGGGATGATATACTTCTCGTTCCTCCGGTATGTGATGATGCAAAGCAGTTCTGTTATCTAACCCCTGCCACCCCTTCTGTGAAAAAACCTGTGTCGTGTTGCCAAAGCACGTTACAACCAAAACAACTCAACAGCTTTTTATATGATTCACAACATATTATTTATAATGTGTTGTGTCATAATTGCATAATGTTTTCTTTCAATATAAACCAAATAAGACATGAGTCTTCAATCAGCAGTTTGGACTGCTGGCCAACTTTGACGCAGGTTTACTCAACAGCGACGCTACCCGGGCAACAGCAGAGTACCTTGAAAGGTATTTAACAAGTAACTGCAGCCTTGCGCTCATTAAAACGTCTCCCACATGGAAAACAACAGAAGACAATAAAAAAAACACAACTAAAAAGCACACACACAAAAAAAAGCGCTAGACCTATAAAACACTTTCTTTTCCCCCTGGGTGAGACCCGGGTTGAATTCTAATTGGTTCTGGTGACACCTTCTTGGGTAAGGAAGAAAAGAGTGAAATTGAAAGGGGCCATTCAGGAGCCAGCACAGCGGGGGGACCCCCCCCATACAGCCTCCTCCTGCCCAACGAGCAGCTACTTCAGAGCCCCCTGTCACACGGCTATGAAGGGCTGGTTTGTGCCAGCTTCAACACTCACTTTACTTAGCAGGTTGAGCTACAAAAAAAAAAAAAAAGAAAAAAAAAGAAAAAAAAGAAAGAATTGCTGCCGCATGGGAGTACAATTCTTTCCGGAGAACAATGAGTGTTTGGAGTATGCCGCAGCCCTGTAACGACGGGGATGGTGCTGTGGAGGAAACGGTTAATGTGCTAAAAGGGACACGGAGCGCCGGCAATCAAGCCAACAGCTTCCTGTAGTGAGCGCGGGGAGGAGATGGGCTTCCCCCGGCGGGTCACGCCCGTCGATGACTGAGCCTCAACAGGGAGAGGACGAGGAAGGCGGGCCCCCTGGGCTGGGTTGGGCCTCCAGCAGAGGCTGAGAGGGGAAGGCTCCGGGGGGCCGGAGAGCAGGGAGCCACCGGAGTCAACACAGCGGAAATCAAAGCACAATAGGGAATGTGGACACCCTGATAGAGGGACAGGACTTTACGGCCCCCTGCATCAGCGCTTCGGGCCTGAATCAATCACCATCGTTTAACACTTGCGGCCGGGCTTCGCCCCGACTTATCTGTTCCGGTGTGTGTCGGTAGGGGTGTGTTTGTGTGCATGTGTGCGTCCTCAAAGGCTTGCGCTCGGCAGAGTAATCAGCTCCCGCTATTTGCCTTCACATCTCATTGGCTGGTTAAAGGTGACCTTTTACGGGGCTGAGAGATGCTTCTTTATGGCCCCCGAGCCTGGCTTTATGGACGTCGAGGTGAGTCACTCTCTGGGCCCAGACAGGAGAGAGGGGGAGGAGAGAGAGAGAGACCCGCACACACAGAAAGAATCCAGTAGAAACACGAGGCCGTGGAGGGAGGCTCTTTCACAAGGCCCTGTGCAGTGTGTAAAGACATCCTTTGTATTCTCCCGGCGTCGGACACGGCCGTGTAAACATAAACACGCACGGCAGGTGAATAACTCACCGAGGGCCTGGTGCACATGCCGTGACGCCTGAATCGTTGGGCAATGGGAAGGGGGGGGGAGGGGCACACAGAGTGAAAGAGAGATGGAAATGAGAGAGAGAGGTAGAGCCGAGAGAGATAAAGAGAGAGAGAGGTAGTCCGAGAAGAGAGAGAGATAAAGAGAGAGAGAGGTAGTCCGAGAAGAGAGAGAGATAAAGAGAGAGAGAGAGCGCTGGGCTACGGGGGCTGCGCCCGGCTAACTGCTTTATCACGGCAGAATCACATGACATTCAACATGGTCTAATCTCATTGAGAGGACACTGCCGCATCCATTTCATGTAGTGGACAAGATTAGGCGGGCTGCGTAGTGCGCTGGCTACAGAGAAAGTGCCGGGGGAAAGCTGAGTTTGGATTACCAGTGCTTGGATTAGCAAGGCAAATTAGCATAACGCCCCACAACACAATGGATGTTGCCTGTTACCTCCAGAGAGTGGTTTGTATTCATATTCTTTTAACTAGGCAGCTCAACCCCCCCCCCCCCCCCTTCCCACATTCTCAGCTAATTCACCCTGATCACAGCAATTACAATGGCTTAAGATAGGGATCTCTCTGTATGTGGGCTAGGTCACATGGGGGTGGGGGGGTTGCTTGCGTAAACAAAAGGCAGAAATAGAGCTCTTCATGCTAATCTGGCTAAACAACTCAAAAGTCATGAATACTTGAACCCGCGCTATTGACTTGTGAAGCTAATCAGCCTCTGTTCTGTCCTAGTGTGACGTCTATTATAAAACTGTCTTGGGGAACGGGAATTGGGTTTAATGCTTTTACAACCCATAACAACGCCGATCCTCTGCAGCTATACTATGGTCGAGATGTAAGATAATGGCCCATTGAATCAAAGAATAGACAAGAGGATATCCATTTAAATCACTTTGAAAATGATTATGGTTCAATGGAGTCCTCGAAAACAGTCATTTTGCGGTTCCCCCTGTAACTACAGCTTCTGGTTTCAACCGGGTGTGTGAATGTAGCCTACCAGGTCAGTGGAAGCTAACTACAACTAGCGGCGATGGCAGTGTGGCAAAAGGAACAGGGGACAGATGGCTGAGCGGTTAGGGAGTTGGGCTATTAATCAGAAGGTTGATTCCCGGCCGTGCCAAATGCTTTTGTGTCCTTGGGCAAGGCACTTCACCCTACTTGCCTCGAAAAGAATGTCCCTGTACTTACTGTAAGTCGCTCTGGATAATGACTAAATGTAAATGTAACAAAGGTGCGTCCGGTGAGTCTTACCTTGAGCTCCGAGGGTGAGCAGTATGCTGACTGCCACTGCAGCCACATAGAGGGCGAGGCCTGACATCCCACTGCAGGCTGGGGTGCTGCGTGCAAGGGCCGGGCTGGGGGTTTGGAGGGTCTGGGAGTCTAGAGGGTCTGCTGGGGCTGGGAGTGTGGAGGGTCTGCTGGGGCTGTGGAGGGTCTGCTGGGGCTGTGGAGGGTCTGCTGGGGGTATGGAGGGTCTGCTGGGGGTATGGAGGGTCTGCTGGGGCTGTGGAGGGTCTGCTGGGGCTGGGGGTGTGGAGGGTCTGCTGGGGCTGGGGGTGTGGAGGGAGGCCTGCAGGCCTCAGCAGGGAGGAGCTCCTGATCCTGGTTACCCTCCTCTGCTTGTTCAGCTGTAGGTGAGGTGGAGCTCTGACGGGGCTGTGGAGGTGAGGGACTCTCTGACAGGGCTGGAGGTGAGGTGGGACTGGTGGAGGTGAGAGTACTCTGGGGCAGGGAGACAGGTGGGGGGGGGGGGGCAACGTTGGCTCTGGGTGAGAATCTCAAATCTTCCTTCTCACAGGCTCCCTGGGTCCACAACCCTAGAAAGACAGAAAACGACATTTGCATCAGCGAGGACTCAGTTAAAGCTTCGTCATCCAAAACTGCAGAAAGGATTTTTTCTGCAATTAAGCAACATTACCCTCCACCAGCTCTCTCAACGGTGCACGAGTTAAGGAGTGGGTTGATTTCTAAACCCTATGGTGTTCGGATACCTCAGCATTATTTAATCCGCTGAGTGACTGGGAGCTGGACACTCTCTGCTATGGAGATCAGGACTCAGGAGCATCCGTCACACGCAGACTGAACCAGACTGAACCAGACGGAACAGACTGAACCAGACGGAACAGACAGAACACACTTCCATCTCCTCCTCCAGTACGCTCCTTTCAGGACAGTAAAAGCCCAACCAAATGGCACCCAAATCCAATAAGGGCCAGACAGCGCATCTTATTCAATCTGAAGACGGAATATCGTGCAAGAACAGAGCGATATGGCGTCTCTCGCAGATTACATCAACTCCATTGGCCACAAACACCGCAGAGGGACAAGGGAGCAAATGAAGAAATACAGGAAAATGGGATCGCGTCAAATGGCCGCTTCGACAAGCTTCCTCCACTGCTGCAACGTGTTAGTGATGTTGGGGGTTACCCCTTGGATCACCGTCGGAGGACCACGGCAGAGAGACACGCCCGGCGGCTTCCTCCCTCCTCTCACCCTGGCTCACTAGCGAACACCAGAGGTGACAAACAACCTTGAGAAGGGAGAAAGAACCTTTCATCCATCCATGTCCATCCACCCCCACCCCACTTCTGATTATTTGGTGTGTGTGCCCTCCATCTTTGGCCTCTTGTTTTTTCGCCGGCTTGACCCCACAACCCCTGTCAGGCTGGCGCTACTCTTGAATGACTAAACATGCCCAAATTATTTGTTGAAGGATGTTCCGCAATTACCAGCGTTGGCCCCGTCCAGCGTTAATAACGAAATGTGTCTGTTCCCTTGTAGGCCTGCGCGACTCGCAATGCAATTAGTGGGTCGGGGGAAGCGGCCGTACCGAGGGGGGGGGGGGGACAAATTAGTGGCGGTGAGGGCCGGTGTCTGTCACTTTGGATTTGCCCGAGGGGGACAAAGAGCCCCGACCTGTGCCCCACTTTTCACACATCCCTGACTGGGTAATGAGGGAACAAAGCAGGCCTCCTCAAGGCTGGGGGGACAAGACATCCAGCCAGGCACCTTTAGAGGAGGCCAAGCAGCGGGACTCTGTGGGCGTGGGTGTACGCGTGCGTGTGTTTGAGGGAGGGGGAGGGAGGGAGAGAGAGAGCGAGCGAGCAATGGAGACCAGAAAGAAGAACTAAAAGATATGGTCGAGTAAACTTCTGGTTGGTAAGCGGTCAGAAGAGGGGGCGGGGGGGGGGGGGGGGGGGGGGAGAGGGATTCACTTCTACGTGTGAGTTTTGACGGCCTTCGATTTGCTAAACCTGCTGCGCGTCGCTACCGACACCGTGTATTTATATCTGCGTTTACTCAACGCCGACCTGGCGATGAAAATGTTCCACTCCGCTACCAAGACGGGACAACAACAACATAGCGAGGTGGAGATAAGCACGACCAGGTAGCCAGGCAAGACGCGACACGCCGGGAGAAAAGAGACTGCAGTGAGCTCCAGAGCCAGGAAGAAGCAGCCCCCCCCCTCCCCCCCCCGACACATCCACTTCCCTACACACACAAACACACGGCTGGGTGATTGACACGAGAGACACAGCTATCGCGATCGCCGAGTTCAGGGGGAGATACGACGGTCCCCTGGCTACTGCTTGCGATAAGTGGGGGCCAAAAGAACAACAGAAACAGCCTGGCAAAGTAAGCAATTGGGGGTCAAGCCTAGTCATGGTTTTCCAGAGAAAAACACACTCACTAAAAAAAAGAGAAGGTGGGGAGGATGTAGAAAGGAACGTGGGACCGGGCAAAGTCAGTGGTTCTCCACAGGCTAGGTTTGAGTGAGGGAAGCTTGGCTCCAGACGTCCCCAGCACCATCTCTTCTGCTCCAGGCTCAGCTAGGACTGGGAGAAGGTCATGTCGGGACTTGTCAAAGATGCAGCCGGTAGCAAAACAACAAATCCTTTCTGGACTTGGAACACTTGAGACTGTGCTCGGTAGAAGCGGTGGTGGAGGAGGACTAGCATAGAGAAGACATTTTGACTATTACCGATCCCATTTCCCCAACTAGAAAAGGAGGGAATCTCTGTATTCTGCTCATTGGCATTGAAGTAAATCGACCAATGGTTCAATTGTAAACGATCCATCATAGAGGTACGAGGAAAGGGGTCAGGGCATCGCGTCTCAGAGAGGATTCTGGGAGAAGGGCCTCCTAGTCACTCTCTTCCCTGGGATGGAGAATGAAAGAGGGCATTGTCATGGGAGATGCTGGTGGTGCCACCTGTGTAGAAGAATCCCCCTCATAGTGAAGCAATGAGGCATGGACAAGGCTCCTGGGGAAGAAATTCTGGGCCGCACCTCTCAAAAGGCTGCAGGGAAATTCAAAGGGGTTGGAAAGCCAAGAGGTGGTCAGAGCCAGTAGGAGAATCTTGCAAGATCTTAAAATCCTGTCTGAGAACTGAGGTGAGCAGTGCTCACTCCATCGGGTCAAAGATAAAGACGTTGTGTGGTATTGCGGGTCGTCATTACAGTTCAGGCCACTGTGGGGGTAAAGTACACATTCCCTGAGAAATTCAGCATTAATCGGAGGAAATGGAACGCTTCTTGAAGCTTTATTGTCCTGTGATCCAGGACTAACGTGATCTTGCTCGCAACCCTTTCGAAAAGCCACAGAATACAACCGTAATATTACACAAATCTTCAAAATAGCAATAACCCCCCCCCCTCTCTCTTCTCCCTGGATGTATTGCGCACACACACAAACACACACACACACACACACACACACACACACACACACAGCTCTGTAAAACAACCCTGGAGCTGGATGGTCTACGGTGTGCTGGGGGTCACAGACATCAATAATCCAGCCCTAATGCTTCTCCACTTCCTTCTCCCGATGGCTGGAGGGAGGACCAGACATCAATAATCAACCATTAATGCAGCTGCACTTCCCGGTCTGGAACGGCTACAGCCTAAATAAAAACAAAGCGAGCTGATTGACTGCATGCACCATTTTAAATGACCAAAAGCTCGGGAAAGAAAAACAAATGGACAAACGGGCCAGCCGGCTTTCCTTTGTCAGTGGAGGGTAGGCCTAGATGTAGCCCTGGGTGAATGGGAGCCCGGAGAGACGGAAAGAGCAGAGAGAAACGGTTCGTAAGGCCAAGAAAAGAGCGGCACCAGACACATTCTCTCTCCGACAGCCTTGGAGGGAGAGAGAGAGACCCTCACTCCAGCCCTTACTCCTACAGCTGACTCTATAGCAAGAGCAGTGTGGTATGCCCTCTCTCTCGCTCTCTCGCTCTCTCACTCTCTCGCTCTCTCTCTCTTTTTCCTCCAGTTCCCCTCTCTCTTCCCCCCCAGCCTTGGCCCAGATCCCTGGCTCCTCCTGGGGCCCCTCCTTGCAGGCAGGCCTCTCCGTGCTGTAGGCAGCCTCTTCTCTGTGTCGGCGCCCTGCCCGACATGCCTTTCAAGGCCTGCTAGACTGCAGGGCAGACTTCCTGGCTCCACTGCCATTGTTTGCTTGGCTGCTTTAGCGCCTCATCCCGGGAGTGGATTAGCATGAGAATACCCGGGCCGCACTGAGCCCCGTCCTCTCCTCCAGCCCCGCGCTCGCTCTCCCTCTCCTCCTCCTCCTCCTGTCTCCTTCGCTTCTCATCCTCCGCTTTGTCGTCATCTCGAGTTGCCCCTTCTCCGTTGGAGTCACAATCGCGGCGGAATCTCTCGGTCTGGCGGCAGAGTTGGGAACCGAGCTTGTGTGCGAGTAGGGCTGCATCATGTCATTACTGTCTAACGTTTTTTTCCCCCTTCGAATACACCTGGGATACTTGGGAACGTGGCGCAGATTCGCAGGCTAAAGTAAGCGCACGCTAACAGTCAACTTGTTTACATGGTTGGCCAGCGACAGGGGAGAGGACAACAAACGCTTGTTTGAACAAAGACAAGTGACCGAATGTAGCCAACTTTATGGAGGTTGGGGCTTATCTCATATGCCTCATTGTGACACCTTACCAAGCCTCTGTGTCATAAAACATACAGATCATTAACACCTTTCTCAAATCTCTCTTCTTGGGAGGAGAACTGTATAGTTGCAGGCCTAGCCTATGTACAAGGTCAGACTTGATTACACAAGTTCTCTAACCACCGTGACCTAAACTACTAGGAGATGCAGGCTGTCGTACCTGATTCTGATGTAAGTGAACAGCATCAGCACTGTATGGTCCACGAACAAAACAAACCATTAAAGTCACAATATTTGCCTTCACCAGAGGGTGGCCATTTGATCACGATGAAATGTTTCATTTCAGTCTACGGTGAACCTTTTTAATGACCTGTTATTAATCAAGGCCGAAGGGTTGCACCTCACCACTTGAGTTTGAATTTTAACCACCTTCCTTTTTATCTAACCACTTTTCTTTTCGAGGCGCCTGGATAATAATTGTATCAGGAGATAGCTGTAGGCTGTGACTGACAGGTTGCGTACTCCAAAAGGGTGGAAGCAAGCAAGGTGGTAAAGTGCGTTTTAGTAGTATTCTTCCTCTTGCCTGAGAAGGTTTACCTGCACAGTTGGCACACAACGGTGTTCCGATAACAGGCAGACCAACTGCCATACCGGCGAGCTAAGCTGTCCTTTTTTGAAATCCACAATTCCCTCAACAATCATCTCCACTCATGTTGTCAGCCTACACTGTGTGGTTGGGTCATGTACATGGTGGCACTGAACCATCCACCTGTTCAAGGACTGGCTGTGTCTGCGCGTCA
>NC_140371.1:12815000-13000000 GCF_054491055.1 Hypomesus nipponensis | reverse complement strand
CGCGTGCGCGTGTTGGGTTCCAGTCTTACCTCACAGGAGGATCCGTAGTGCAGGAACATGCTGAGGGGGAGGTGTGTGCGAAGCGTTGCTGGAGAACATACACATCCATGGGGGGTCGGATCTCACAGACACTGGTCACAGCAGACGAGCATGGCACCATGGAGACCTGGGCAGGAGAGCGGAGGGGACGCGGGTTAGCATAGCAACAGTTGTCCCATCGCTGTTTGTGAAGGACCGTGAAGGTGGGAATGTCCCGCAGGACAGCCGCAACATGCCCGGTGGTGAATGTCTGTGTTGCATCAGGCGTCAGGGAAGAAGCAAGTGTGCCACATGTAAGCAATATAGTTATTCTTTCTCCTCACTGCCCTGCGATCCGACACACACACACACGCACACACGCGCGATGGGGTTATAACGTTAAGGAGGCTGTGCTGGGAGCTGGGGGCGGGGGTGTTGCTGGGCAACATGCAGTGCAGAGCTGAGGGAGGTATCGGATGACGGAGGAGTGAGGCGAGAAGCCGCGCCACAGCAGACAGACAGTCACCGGTGGACCGGAGCCTGGGAAACCCAGCCCGACCCAAGCCCCCTCCACCCAGGGACAGGGGGGATTACACATCCAAGACTCCCCGCGTTCCCGTGGAGATGGCCCACTGTCACTCCCAGAAGCTTTGGCTCCAACACGTGCCGGACGACTGACGTTTTGTCACCAGTCAACCTGTGGACTATTCTCAGACAATTCGCCTCCCCCACACAGCTTATATATTTGGACGAAAAACACGGGTCATCTGTTCGTAGACTAGACCGTTTTAGACTCTAGCCCAAGCACCCCCCCAGCTCGGGGGAAGTGGGAGACAGGGGTGTCCCCCATAAAGCGCCCTCCTGTTGGGCCTTGGCATGGGGGCTGAGCTGGGGGGTGGGGGTGTAGGGAGGAGGAGGTCTGGCGTAGCCCCATGCTGTGGCTGTGGAGATAAGTGGAGCGGCATGGTGTGGATGTGGCCCAGCAGCCTGGGAGCCAGGCCCTGCTCTCCACACCAACACAGGGAGCATTCTTCCACACGAGAGGGCAGCGCTCCTCCGTGCCTCAAAAGAGCCTTTATTTAGCAGCAAGGGGACGTCAAAGTGAGTTTATATTCGCACAGGACGGCCAGTGACTAGGACCTTTCTCGTGGGGCGGGGTGAGGGAATTAACAGCACTGCTGTCAAATGGAAAACCTGGTGGAGTGGAGAAACGCTCTTTCGGGGGCAGGCATTGAGAGGGCAGCAAGGGCCCCCTCGAGTTCATGTTAAAAACAACACTTCTCCTTGCCAAATATTGAAAAGAAACAAACGATAGAAAATAACGAAGGAAGTACCGTTGAATAAAGAGCTGGTACGTGGTTGGCGATACCAAAAGCTTAGAGGAATGAGACACACAGAACAAATGGTATGGCAAGTGAAAGGCGGCACCGGGAGACGTGCGCGGTTCTCCTCTGTTTACAACACGGCCGCCGCTTCTGGACGGAACATCTCTCCACACCAGGCCCGGGTCACTGGAGGGTGCAGCCGATAATTGCCAACTAACCGCGCTCGGGGCTATTTATAAAGCCCTGAGAGTGGAGCAGGAATATGTTGTGAGGTCGGGAGCTCTGTCACAGCTCTGCACCACGGCTCCGGGGAGAGTTTATTTCGAGTTAAAGCAACAATGTAGGAGTCACGGGGGCGCGAGGGAGGAGAAGGGAAACAAAGAACGCGGCGGGGCGCCTTGTAGCGCTACTCCTTCTGAGGCCTCGTCGGTCGTGTGGGGACACATTAGAGGACAGGGACGATCACACGTGACCTGGGAACCAGGTGGCATGCAGGGCGGTGGAACGCGGAGTTTCAGGGAGGCGTGGAAAATCGTGTCGCATGCAAATTCCTGTCATTGTCTCAGAGGTGTGCAACTGTGCTGTCCGACAGGAGAGTTGTGGAACCGGTCGTCCCGGCTGAAAGGGAACGTGCGCACAGCTCCGTGTCGGGCTACGCTAGCCACGAGAGTACACCGTCGCCACGGAGGGCCCAGAGCCAGCCGAGTGCAGGCAAAAAATAAAGCTCGACAACACCAAATACGTTTGAGGCAGGAAAAAGAAAAGTCTGCGTCGATGCGTGAGCTTGTGTGCTAGGAGAGGAAGTGGAAGTGAAGCATTTGGAGATTCCATCGGCAAAGTTAATTCCGCGGGCTTACGCAAAACCAACAGAGTGGCACGAGAGCAGAGGGAAATGTGTCGAGGCTTGGAGGGGCAACTAATGCCATCAAAGTGAACGATCAGCCATAGCTAATTGAAATTAAAGACCATAAAGGGGAGGGAGGGGTGGGGGTGGGCTCCCTTCACACAGGGCCCTCTCTGTGTGGGAATGTGGGACGGAGCCTTGTGCAACCCTCCTATGGGGCGCACGCCAGTCTCCCTCCTCCCTCAGAAGGATGGGTATTTTGCAATTAAATCGCTATTAAAATATTTGTGTCTGCCTTTAGCGGTTCTTCTGTTGACCTAAATTGCTTTTCTACTTACTTAAATCGCAGACCAAGTGTTGGTTGCGTGCCATCGGTTGATTTCAAATCAACACATGAAAGGTATTGACACATACGGTCTCATTTTGCTCAAATGAATTCTGTTGAAATCACGCTAACTAAACTGTGTAGGCTGTAGCCTTTCGCAACTTTGTTTTGGTTTCAAACCTTCACTCTTCATGAACACAGCCAAGGGTTAGCGTAAAACCCTTTTTTCCCCTCACAAAGTTAAGAACAAGCATACAGGCTATTGGCTCATAACATTTTATTGATGGATGCAACGTGGAACGAACTGGCATGCGTGTCCTTGTGCTGTATACATCACCCAGGTACTGCCAGTTGGCTCAGAATGTGACCTGTCAATCGGTCAAAACTGACAATCACTCACTGAAATCCGAGGTCCATCCATTGTAGAGGACACAGGTCCAAAAGTATTGTATCGGCCATCGATTAATACCGCATGGTATTGAACAAAATGTAGCCTACGTCATCAGCGTAAGCCTTAAACATGCACCATGCTAGGCTAATAACTAACAATTAGCCAAGCAAATTGTTGCGTCTGCTTCTACACATGAACTTCAACACATTGAATTCATCTGCTCCAGAGGAGATCTGTGGGGGCGCGAACTCTGCTTCCGAACGATCATAAAACGGGACCGAACGCTGGCCTTGTTTACTGCACTCTAGCAGATGGTGACGCAACTTTATGGTGACACAACCTTTTAGCTGACAACGGTGTGCGATGACTAGCATCAAAGTAGCAGGGATTTCATCAAGTGAAAATGGATTGGCTCAATGGCAGAGACGAAGAGCTCACACTATTCGGCTGGTGGTAAACAAACCCAAACTGTCTCAGGCTACTTTTGTGTTTAACATGGTCCCAGTATGGGCTAATCCAGGTGAGAAACCGACAACTCTATTTGGGGGTTATTTGACATGGGTCCAGACGGGGGTCAGGGTCACATTCACCATAAGAGAATCCCAGCAAAGAACATAGAAAAGGATTAAGCGAAAAAAGGAAATGCCAAGTTGGAGAAGAATGAACCTGTCAGGACTTGATTCCCAAGTTTCCCAGTAGATACATTTTCATATCTAGCAAAGTCGATTCCTAAAGGCTACATTTTACAGACCTAGGAAGATATCTGGCTTGCTTTCTATCTCATCTACCTCCCTGGAACCATACAATACAGAGCCCATCTCTTCAACTGTCTTTCATCCCTATTACAGGAGCTGAAAAGGAAGCCTTCTTCCACTGGGCTTGCTTGGCCATCACATGACTACGTTCGCTTTTAGAAAAACACACAGGGACACAAATAAATCACATTTCCACGGTTTCATAAAAACGAGGAAGGGGATTTCCCCAAATAACGTCAACAAACTCACTGACCTTCTCCACTTTATCAATTAAGAGATAGAGATATTTCAGTGAAGTC
This sequence comes from Hypomesus nipponensis, assembly GCF_054491055.1. Lineage (NCBI taxonomy): Eukaryota > Metazoa > Chordata > Actinopteri > Osmeriformes > Osmeridae > Hypomesus > Hypomesus nipponensis. The sequence continues at coordinate 12,996,043 of NC_140371.1, read as the reverse complement.
TTCGACACAACGTCTGTTCCTCCCTGCCAGCCTGCTTGGCCATGACGCGGAGACCTCTCTAAATTATTTACTGGAACGCCCGGTGTATTTAAAGGAGGATCGATCCCATTAAAAGGACTGCAGCCTCGGCTTGGCCAACATGGTGCACGGCACACTGAAGCCAGTTCCACCTGAAAGCAACAGAACTAAACAATACTTAAAAGGTTCCTATGTCCTGGACGGTTCACTATAGGATCCACTGCATATCTGTAACAAAAACACACGCTGATGGATTGAGTTCAAATCAATTGACAGTAGCCTAACCTTTAGACTTGCAATGGGTTTAGCCAGCCAACGTAGCTAGCCTACATATTGAAAATCTAGCTTATAAATATTGACTGTGATACTGTACACGAAACAGGGCATAGATTGAAAATTCTGCGACATCCTAAAACAGCTACCAATTCATAAATGTTTCTCAAGCAAGCAAAGCAAGCCAGTCATCAAGCAAGTCCATTCATCTATGACAAATGCATGAGCCGGGGACAGTAGCGTGTCGCCTGCAGTATGCAGTGGCAGTCTGAGATGGCTCCAGGCAGCTTTGGAGAGATGGGGAATCTTTAACTCAAATCGGGTTGGTGCTCTGGAGAAACAGTTTGCATTCTGTGTACTACATTCTGAGGGCGACGGCTGAGATTTACGGGCTTTATTTATCCGGGGGGGGGGGGCACGGAGTCGGATGTATGGAGAACGAGAGAAGCAGTGGCCGATTGCATGTTTTCCTCCCCAGCTCAGCCACTCTGTCTCCAAGCTGAGGGTGAGTAGTGGTGGTGGTGAGGTAGCAGTGAGAGAGAGTGAGAGAGAGAGAGCGAGAGGGGGGAAGGAGGGGTTGACTGTGGGAGGCACGGCAGACAGAGGAACATGAAACCTGATCTGTGCTTGCACCGCCCCCCCCCCTCCCCACTCTTCCTCCTCTCTCTCTCTCTCTCGTTCCCTCCATCTCCAGCACCTTCCCTCTGCCACCTCGCAAGAGAACCTTGGAGACTCCCCGAGCAATCCGATATCCCGCACCCCACACCCCCCGGCCTCTGAGATTGGAAATGCTCACAGTGAGAGAGACAGAGAGAGACAGAAAGAGCCAGAGAGAGAGAGCGGCTCTGAGACAACAGAAGCAGGGCACAGAAAGAGACACTTTAAAGAAACAGGAGGTTAGAAAAACAAGCATTGTAGATGTAAAGTGCTTGAGAAAATACACGAGCAGGAGAATGTTTTGCTCCTCTGTTTCCCTACACTTAGAGGGAACCTCTCATTAGAGTTTTCTTCGTGTTCGTGTTGTAAGCTTGAGTAACAAGAAACCTTTTCCAACCTAACCAAAACCAATATATTTTGCCAGAAACTAAAGGCCAAATTCGCATTTAATACCAACCAGACTCTATAGTAGCCAAAACTATACATCTGTAGCAGTTCAAAGCACACAGACAAATCATTGGGTGATAACCATTCCATAAAACTGGTGTCTCTATTGGGGAGACGAGGGGGAGGGGGTAAGTGAGGCCGTCTACGTCCTGACAGGCAGCATAACTCTGATTCTGATCTTCACCTCATGTGGACATGAATCACAACTGAATTATCTCCCATTTGCTGAACCTGATTCCAATTTCTGTCTAACCTCCATTACGCTTCCCTTCAGACATCAGGCAGTTACAGAGCTCTGGCTAATTAATCACAAAGCCCCCCCCCCCCCCCCTCCATACACACACACACACTCTCTCTCTCTCTCTCTTTCTCTCTGCTCCAAACACAGTTAGCAGGATAATCATGATACGACCAGACTGCTGTGAGATTACCTGGCAGTGAAGCCTCCTAAGCCTGGGTTTGTTAGTCGTTCCCTTTCTGCTTACCTCTCCCCTCATCCTCACTCCTCCCCCAGTAATATTGGCCTGTGTTATTTCAGTAATGGAGAGAGCCCAGAGTGAGCTGTGGAATGTACAGCTGTCTGGCATATGTATAACGTTCAATTTGAATCCCCCCCCCCCCCGCACCTCTGTATAAAGGCACCACTCTCCCATACCCCTTCGGCCTTGTCTCCTCCAGGCCCTTTTTAAAAAACAGACATTTTCATATAGTCAGGAGCTCCATCTGGTTTTTGACCTCGCTGGTTTTTCGACCTCCCTGCATTCTGGAGCCCTCACACTTTAGAGCTGCCTTCAGCGTGGAAAGGTGGGGAGCACAGAAACGGTGCCCTGCACCTGCACTCTGCACTCTCCCTCAAAATTAAACCAGCTTTACACTTCCCCATTTTTTCCAAAAAAGTGACTAAAACATGGGCTAAAATAGCTAGTTAGTCTTATAGATGCAACAACAAACTGAGGGAATTTTCCTTGGGAGAACATACAGTTACACACTGCAATTGAGACTGAAAGTCAAGGTGGCAGTTGATTCTCCATTGCACAGCCTAATGCTTTAGTCAACCTTCACAGTCACACTTCTGATAAGATTGTACTTGTGTATGGTAAGTGACAGACAGTCACTGCATCAAGAGTCATAAACAGTTGTAGCCTGGTACACAGTCTCGTGTGTGCAGGACACGCTCATATTAACGTCCTATATCAAGCCTCTGGTTACATGAAGTCTCATAATTCTGAGTACAAGAAAAGGACTACCCCCAAAATGTGGTGCATGACTCGAGAGTCAGAGGCTGTGTTGTGTTAATGACAACCCTTAACTTGTCTTGAGTTACTAGTACAATAGACTTTCTGAACGGCCAGGCAGTATAACATCTGTAGCTCTAGCTATTGCAGTTAAATACTGACAAACCAAATAATCGTTTAAGGCAACTGGAAGAAAAAGCACTCAAATCTAGCATTACAAGTTAGGCACAGCTAGTGCTACTGCAGGCTAACAAATGTAGGGTAGGCCTACGTTTAATCTCTGGAACGTAGCTTTACATCTTTATACCACAGGTACTGTGTGTTGAAGCTAGCTAGCTATGCTTTAAAAAAAAAAAAAAAAATCACATGCAAGAAAAACTATGAACTTGGAACACAGTTCTGTCATTCAAGTGGTTGTATTTAATTAGCTTAATTTATGTGTAGAAGCACAGTCGGTCATTATTTGAGTTATTATTACATTGTTGTAAATGTCTAAAATTGCCAACTGTGTCTGTTAGTATCCACCATACTCTGTGCCCAAATGTGGAACGCTAACTTCTAGCTAGACAACGCTAGTAGTAGCAGCACGTAGCTAGTCCAGCTTCAACACACAGGCAATGCAGTTAGCTAGCTAGCAAGCTACTGTAGCAAGTTTTCGCTTACAAGAAAAACCCTCAGCGCCACCTCTCCAACAGAATCCTTAATGTAATCCAAAATACTAGCCAAACTCTAAAATGTTTTGATTCTATTAAACCCATCAACCGAACGAATTTAGTTGCTGACCACAGTTTTTATTTTCAGACGCAAAACAAAACTTTTTACGCGACAACACTCGAGGCCAAAATCACAGGTTGCGATCTTCTTTGCTAGTAGTAATACTAGGTTATTACAGCTCACCTTTTCTACTGCAGTAGAATGTTGACTTTGTACCTGTCCACGTTTTCCAAATATTTCTCAATATCGGCAAAAAGTTGCACGAATGTCCCATATATTTCCCCAAAAACCCGTGACGATCGGTCTTGTTCTGTTCGCTCGTAGTTCAGACTGTGGCTGTCTTTGCCATTTGGAGCACACATACCAGCCCTGAGCGAGACGAGATCATTCCATACCAAAAAACCTTCCAATCACGGCAGCGAGTACGCAACCACTTGAGGGGGAGCGAGTTGCGGCGGGTACCAAAGGCTCGTGCTACCCAACACGAAATCCAACAGGCTACCCCTTCCAACTCTTTGATGCCACCTGCCGTCGACAATGCCACACCAAGGTACTTCCCTTTCGAAACAATTGCGCACATTAAGTTTGGAAAAAGCGTCTATAATGCCCTTTTCTCTTTAAAGAGACCTATTTCGTATATCTATTTAAATGATCATAAAATCAGGTTTTGAAGAAGAAAAATATGGATGGTTTGAAAAAGGTGAATAATTTTCCAAGGCACTTGAAACCTACATATCAACATCATGTAGACATTTTCTACACAGTTGTATCATTTCAGTTGTACACTGACTAATAGGCAATTAATAGTTATGTATGGTTCACAACAGATTAAATGAATCACAAAACAGTCTATTTAACATATCAATGAAGAACTTACTTTTTTAACTATGCATGAAAGAGTAAACAAAGTAAGGAAGCCATAATAGTGTTGTGAAATAACATTTATTAACAAATGTTCATGATTCAAACCTTCCTAGCCGAAACAATAACAGCAGCTTTCCAACATTGGCTGTCAATACAGGCAGACCCTATATGTGGTACAGTAAAACAACAATACAAGTATTTTATTCCTGTTGATATGCATTAGGGTTTGGTAATGGATTCAACATGCAAGTTAAGGCCATCCATAACATTCGGTCAATTCAAGGATTCTCCACAGTGGAAATTAAGCTTCTGCCTTTTCCAGATAGATACACAAAACTATTTAACATATACAAATACTTTTGACAGTGGACTACCTCAATCTTAAAGATACAATCTCTTCAGGAAGGACATTTGTACCACATTTCACTGTATCCAGTCTCCCTTCTAACAACTAAAAATCAAAAGTCCATATCATTTTGAAAGTTGTATGGCAAGTTGAGTAAATTGTGCTATAAAAAAAAAAAGCTTTGTGGGAAGACCTTGTTTACACTGACAATAAAGTTGAAAGTACAATTAAAGCAATAGTTATAATTGTGTTTATTAATAAAAACAAATCAGTGTGTCTGTTTTTCCTGACAGTCTAGCTACTCAAGAGCAAGGCCATTGTTCCTTTTAATTGAAAAAAAAGAGAAAGTTTAAGTAACTAAATAAATTATCAGATGAAATAGTGTATCCCATACTAACAAAAGCAGTAAAATACTCTATAGAAGTAATTTCTCAAAATACAGAACATGGAGAAAGATGCAGCCCCTTTACACATCTGATGCAAGTGTTTAATATACAGCAGTGCAAACTGAACGCGGCATAAATGTGTCATCTGAACCATTACTCAGTAGCCTAAAATGACTTGTGAAATAAATACCCAGTTGTTATTGACTTAATGGGAAGTGGAAATGGGGAGTTCTGATGGTATGTCTCTCTTCAGAAACGATTGATGCACCAGAGAGACATGTTCACTAAATGGAATGACTGTGACAGCAGAAGAGGGTGTGGTCAGTTGGGAATGGATGGTGAAATGATAGACTAGCACTATACTGTATGTGTCCAAAACACCACCAGAACCATAGTAAGTTGATCAAATGAGACTAGTGATTAAGCACAGTTTGGGCTACTGATATAGTACTGCAGATACCAGGAAAAAAATAGATCGTAGTGGTTAATAAAAACGGTGTTAACAGGACTTGTCGTTTTTTGAAGCAATACTAAAGAAATAATCCTCAATGAAGTTTCTCGAAGGCATTCAAAAAAATTGTTGTAATATTTTGGTAAATTTAGCCAACTACTGACAACATATGCTCTTGTGAAAAAAACATAAAATTCATGCATGGGACTCAGATGGGGAACATTTGAGTACAATGAAAGGGTAATAACATGCAGAGGAAAAGACACACTTAAGTTGCCAGGGGATGGGACAGCAGTTTAAAACAATTACATGACTGTGTATAAATTGGTAAGTGAATAGTCACTAGTGTGAGGCATGCCACGTCAGTGGTATCAACACTATATTGCCCCCTAGTGGTTGGAAACTATACAACTAGTTTCAATATGGAAACAACTTTACAATTTCTACCAAAAATTCAAGTCTGCATTTTCATTTCCTTTCCCTCCAGTAAGATATCCCCAATTTTTCTTCCAGTGGATAGTAAAAAACACGTAAAACACACTCAGTGTTTGATGGTTCTTAGAGTTAAGTCAAATAATAGTTAAGCTCAGTGATTCTAGTGGCACTATACAAAACATATTATTAGATCCATTAGACATGCACAGACAATCATATACCAACTCATGCATGCACACATACACACACACACCAAATACACAGTATAAAACAAATATCAGAGTAACAATTGTACACCAGCACACATCCAGTGTCCTTAAGGTGTGTGAGCCAGTAAAATTTGAAACTAAAAGAATTATGTTGACTTGGACATGTACACCAAACTGAATATGCCTAACAATCTTTTTTTATGAAATAGAGGAAATGTATCTGGACAAAAGGCACAACAAAATCAAAGGCAAAAGCGAAAAACATTTTTTTTGCCCAATGGAGTTCTCATGAATCCGGGGGTCAGATGAAAAAAACAGACAAAAACAATCTTGTGACCGAACTTAAGGTCTCAATGTTACGCCATAATTGATTAATTCAATATGGAACGTATAGTTTCATCACACTGCCCAGTGAATAACACTGTTGACTGTTTTCCTATGCAAATAAATAACACTGTTTAATAAATACTAAATACTTAACTGAGTTAGTACTACAATTCCTTTGTGAAGTCAAACAGTGATTAGTAACTACTTAGTAAAACGTGTTATATTAGCTCACATTTGGTCTATTGATCAATGTGAGGCATCATTGTGATATGACTTCAAACCCAATGTAAATATATAAAACTGTCTGGATATATTTACTGGACTCTATATTTGTGTCATATTTCTTGTTTAATTTTCAGTTTTTGTTTTACATTCAGAACAGGACAGTCTTTGTGAAATAAGGCATCTGTATTGTGTGTACTATAAAGTCCTGCTACTAAAACAATTCTCGTGTCTTTAGACTTTCAGTCCCAGGACTAAAGCCTACCAGGTAAACCAGATCAATTAGATAAACCTTTCTCTGATATAACTATGATTTCTTTTTGTTGTTGTTGAGGGTGACATAAGTAAAAAGTGTACTGTGCAATCACTTTTCATCACATAATTTCCTTTCAGAGAAGGAACATTAGGCAGTGTTGTCTTTAGTTTCAGTACTGGTGAACAAAAACAAGTATTTCATTTACTGATCTGCAAAATGTATTTGTCATCAATAGCATCGATGCCCTCACTTTAGGACCAAGGCTGCTGTGGTTTATTCAGCTGGCTCTCCACTCCGTAAGGCTGCCAACCAAGCATTTAGACGTTGATGGCGTGGGCATGTTTCTTACACAGGGGCTTGTCCTTCTTGGAGTAGAAGGGCTGACCCTCCAGGTTCACATTGCACACCTAGCACACAGAAACCAATACGTGAATCTGACCAGCCAGTGGAGTCTGGAGCAGTGCATGTAAAAAAAAAAAACCTTTTGTGACAGTTTTTACAGTATCATTACTCTTTTGAACTTTCCAGTACACGGTGTATGTTGCCCATTTCGGGTCCATATAGATTGTGTGAATAGCAGTGTGCAGCATGCAGCAAAGTGCCATTGGTGATTGGTGAGTTGCTAATAATCATTCTTACCGCACAGACAAAGCATGTGTCGTGCCAGGTGTGACCTAGTGCCTCAATGAACTTGTCCCCAGCTTCAACAGGGAAGTCACATCCGTGGCACTTGGTGCTAAACAGTGAAATGTAATCTGGGAAAGAGAACAGACATTCAGTTATAACATCAGTTACGACAGGCATCTAAAATGGACAAACTTCACGATCCCCGTTTCGCCCCCCCCCCCCGATACAAATGTTTGGCGGCGTGACGTAGATCGGATCTACAGTCGAGGGTACCTTTCTCACAGTACGGCTCTCCATCTTCCATATGGAAGAGGCTGTTTCCGAACGCCTTACCACAGGCGGCACACACAAAGCAGGTTGTGTGCCATGTCTGTCTCAGTGCATGCATCACCTCCTGCACAAGAAAATACCAAAACAAATGGTAATTCTGTCTCTGTGTGTGTGAGTGTGAGAGAGAGAGTATTCACATAAAAGAAAGAGAATGAGTGTGTGAGTCTGTTGACTGACCCCCATGATCTTGGTGTTGCAGCGGGCACAGGTGGGGGCGAAAAACTCGCCGTAGCAGTTCTCACAGTAAACATTGTTCTGTTCCTCCACAAAGCTGACGTCGGCCAGCGATGTGTGACAGTAGGCACAGTTGAACTCCTCCGGATGCCAGGAGCGGCCCAGAGCCACCAGGAAGGGACCCCTGTAAACATCCCACAGCCTTTAGCTTAAAGCTAGCTACACACGTAAAGCTGACAAACTTAACGACTCAGCCGCCGTGTCGGCCTAATTGTCCATCGCGTAAAAGGCGACCCATCTTTTGGGTTCTGGTTGTGTGCGAATAAAAACATTGCCCCGTTACCTAATGATGTTGTTGCAAGCTCCACAGAGGGCTGTACGGCCACTGGCTGCGAACCGCTCTGCCCTCTGAGCCACGCCGCGTGCCACTGAGGGTAAGGCGGCGGGGGCGGGGGCAGGGTTGTACGCCGGGCTGGGGGCTGGGGGAGGAGCGGAGGAGGAGGGGTGGGGGATGTACGCTGGCGCAGGAGGGGCGCCCTGAGGGAGCGGTTGGACCTTCATGCTGGTGGTGGTTGTCTTGCTGGGGTCAAACTTCAGGGCGAAGGTGTCGTCGGTGACCCAGGGGGGCCTGTTTGAGGGGTCTGCAGGCGCAGCCGGGGGAGGAGCTGGAGCTTGGACGAAAAAAGAAACACTTAGTCAACACAGCAGCTCCAAGGCATCCATCTCCTCATCCCATAAAGAAAACAATCATCCAGAATCATGCTAGGACAGCCTGTTCCTCCTGCCGGTGGCTACCTGGTTGTGGTGTAGGGTAGACACAGGCGGTGCTGACCACCTTGGGAGGGGGCGGTCCCATCGGGATCTGGATAGAGCTCTGCTGCATGGGCGGGGCCGGCTGCATGGGCGGTGGCTGGTGTGGGGGCGGAGCTGGTTGCATAGGCGGAGCTTGATGCATTGGGGGGCCCTGGTACATTGGTTGAGCCTGATGCATTGGAGGGCCCTGGTACATTGGTTGAGCCTGATGCATTGGAGGGCCCTGGTACATTGGTTGAGCCTGATGCATTGGAGGGCCCTGGTACATAGGAGGGCCCTGTTGCTGCATGGGAGGCCCTTGGTACATGGGAGGGCCCTGGTGCATAGGAGCCTGACCATACTGGCTGCAGAGGGACAAACATAGTAGCTGAGTGACATTCCCACTATCCAGATGCAGACATGACTGATTGAATCAGTCTTGTAATCACTCGAGACCTCGATTGACATGCAGCAAATCTGACACTGAATAATATATGAAACCCCATAAGGGCTGTACCTTACTACCCGTTAAACCTAGAGTAGGGTGTCGACTTGCTCATTGCCTTCCTGATTCTGAGCGGCCACTTACGTGAGTCTTACCTGGAGCTCCTCCCCTTTCCCACACGTTTAACGGAAAGGTTAGTGGGAGTTTAATGTAGCAGAAAGACCCAGAGAGAGAGAGAGAAAGACAGCCTGCTACCAGAAAGACAGGGTTAGAATAGAGAGCCTCAATCATGGCAGTCAGAGAGAGAGAGACTCAAAATCATCCAGATTACGCAAGGAACAGGTTTTTTAAAACAAAGTCACCATGAGAACAGTGGTTAAAAAACACAGCAGGTTAAAAAAACAAGCGTTTTTCAAAAGCAGAATGAACACCATCCGAATGACACACGGCTAATAACAGAGCCAACTGTGAATAGTGAGTTATCCCAGAGGAGTTGGGGAGGTTACAAAGACACGTCAAGGGGAAAGACAACATACTATCCAGATGCTGTATAGAGAAGGTGTTATCCGGATGCACTTCCCAACAGCAGTACCTGGAGACTGAGGATTTTAACTCGGAGCTGTAGCCATTTGCAGACTGCTTCAGGCTGTAGTTATAATGTAATGGAAAGCGAGCGTTCAGGGGTAAGGTGTCAGGAAAGGCTTTGTGGACGCTTTTCCTGATGGTCACGGACACCTCCACCTCTATGACGTGGGCTGCCCCCTCCAAAATCCTTCTTTGGTCTCAGGAGTTTACACATCCTTTACAACCTACACTGCAGTCTCTCTTGGATATAAGTGAACTTGCACAGACCAGGTAGCTGTGTGCGGCAGTGGGGTTTATTAATGAAATGTTTTCTATATCACAATATTGTATATCAAGATACCGTCAGTGAAACTACACACACGCAAGTACACTTTTGGACCAGCCGTAGACTAAGTTTTCCTTCCCATAATATAACAACAACACTCCACACGACAATCACTGCGTCTTGTTCCACCGCAGGGGCAACACGCTTGACCCTTGCAATCAGGAACCTGAAAAGGGGGTGAGCCAAATGGCAGCTCACAAAAAACCATGCAAATAAATCCACTTCAAATCACCCCCACTGCAAATTGTGAACTGAATAGTGCCTCCTGCTTTAACTACTGTGGTTAACTCATTGGCGTCATTGGATTATTGCAGAAATTGAGAAGCGACAATATTAAACTGAAGGGCAGAGTTTATTTGTTTATTCAACTAAGCCTGTGGTAAGTATATAAACATTGACCTTTTTAGAAGGTTTAGGCCACACCAAGAATTGCGCAAACAGCTGATTATCCCAAAGCCCAGAATTGAACATGCAAGTATATTAACTTTAAGACTATGAAAATTGTTAATATGGTACAGATAATGTTTTCACAAGAAAACAATAAAGTAGGCCTACAATTTAGCAAAACCTTCAACATGTGTTGTACTCCAACAAATTCTATCAACAGCTGCTTTGGCATAGAGTCACAAAGACTATAATAATTCAAAACAATAATATATTTTTGACTGCATCTGCCACATGAAACCACTAGCTAAATAATAAGTCAAGCCAGTATGTGGGCATGCGGTTGAGCTGTGAAGTGCAGAGTGAGCCAGAAGAAGCATGGGATTGAGGAGCTACAGCAGCATCATATCTAAACATGGTGAACATACTAACTCAATAACCAGGTGATTTACCATTACTGCGGTACATATCTGGCCATTGCAGGGCGAAGTGTCTGTTACTACCAAAGTTGACAAATGTAATTTAAAATGCTAACTAGTAGCATACAAATGTGAAGACTTACGTTTTGTGTAATGAAAACATGTAAAAGGTAATTTTATTAAATTAGCTACATTCTTTAATGCCAACACATGTTCAACCATTAATACTGTGAATGGACATTATGGGAAACAGGTGCAAATTAGTCAAACAAATAATGAAGGCAGCAACCTCGGCTGCCAAACTCTCACAGTATCATACGTTGTTGTAGCAAATTTGTATGCTAATGCTAATGACGGGTAAAACAATGTTGGGGAAAGGTCTTGGCCGCCCTCTGCAGTCCCAGAAATGGCAATGGCCATGTAAAAGAAATGGCTGAATGGTTAAACGTCTTTTTGGTTGGTTTAATCTAGATGGAAGTAAGTCTCTGAACGCCAAAGGCCATAATTCTCCCCTATCCCGTGTACTCCAGCAACTCTGCACACCACTGGCATGACCTATCACTATGTCCAGTGTGTGTGTGTATGTGTGCGTGTACCTGAGGGGTTTGGGTTTTCCTGAGGGCAGGGAAGGCTTTCGTTTGGGCAAAGTTCGGGTGCGGAACACTGGGGTGATAGTCAGAGCTTCCAGCGCAGATTTGGGCGGTGGCCCTTGCTTATAAACGTGGTTTCTTAATGAGAGTCAACAAGAGAGGTCTGAGTGGTGGCTTAGAGCTAGGAATAACCTTCCTTACATACACAGTCATATTTGGAACCTAACAACTCCTGTACTGAATTAACAGTACAGTCTGCTAGAAAATATGAATGACAAGAAATCACCATACACCGAACATCTTTGTGAAATATCTTCCATCTTCCATCTCTCTGACATGAAACACACTCACAATACATATACTACCCTATCACCTGGGGACCAAACATGCCAAACCAGGTCTACATTATATCAAACTAATTACCAATTCAATAACTCCTTAGCAAATCCAAGTCATTCGTTCACCCTTCTAAACCTATGCTCCACCAGACGTCTCGCAGGACTACCTCCAATCTCAAGGGTTACACTGCATGAGCGGCAAGAGCGAAAGGAAAGGGGGGAGGGATTGAATGACAACTGTACCTAGACTGTGTCGTCAGAGCAGATGAGATATGGGAGGCTGCGAGCGTCAGGTGGCGGGGCTCCCCGGGGGGGGCTGCAGGGGCCTCGGGGGCCACTGGCTGTGTCTGCAAGGGAGGCTGCTGGCTGCAGAGGACAGAGTTGTGTTAACATGGCCAGGCAAGACGTGGGCAGGGGAGGAGGACACGGCCCTAGGGTCATCGGAAGGCACGTCTGTGTTTGCGCTTTATATGTTGTACGGGGTCAGATGGCTGAGCGGTTAGGGAATCGGGCTATTAATCAGAAGGTTGCCGGTTGAATTCCCGGTCATGTCAAATGACGTTGTGTCCTTGGGCAAGGCACTTCACCCTACTTGCCTCGGGGGGAATGTCCCTGTACTTACTGTAAGTTGCTCTGGATAAGAGCGTCTGCTAAAATGACTAAATGTAAATGTTGAGAATGTGCTTATGGGCAGGTTCTAAATGGCATTGCTGAAGAACCACCGATGCAGAGACCTCGGATGGCCCACTCCAACTCTGGGTTAACACTCCCGACTAAATAAACGAACAAATAAACAACGAGATTAAGAGGGAGAGTTATGATGAGGTCGTTACGGGTTAAAGGATGATGGGATTCTGGTGGAATAGCCCTTTATCACACGAGTCTCCACTGCCATGTGGAAGCTCTCTGTTCTAACACAACTTAGAAACTCAGGCTTTCTTTCTCTCTTGTCCTTGGACATTTGGCCTCCAGGCATGAGAAGGACTTACCGTGGACACTTTGGATTGTATGATCGGTAGCGTAACACTATAGGACAATTATTCTTGATAAGCCATTTGGTTTTTGGATAATAAAATAGTTTTGAACCATTTTGAATGATGAGAATATGTGCACAGTAATGCTCTGAAACAGGAAGACAAGGCTAAGTTGTTTAAGCATTGGGTTTGATTCCACCAATCTTGTATGGAGAGTGGAAGCCTGGTGTAATATTATGTTACTGGAACATTCATATGTGGATGTCCAATCCTACCGTTCTTTAATACTTACTTACTATTGGGTCACCTTAAATACTGAGTAACTAAGCCCTGTCACAAAAACAAATGACCCCAAAACACATTTTATCGAGATCTAACATTAAATTTTGAAGAAAACACTTTTCAACTTTTACACATTGAAGATGAAACATACAAAAGACAAGGAACAGGTGAAAATATAAGAATGAACAGTTTCAAAGTGCATTTGCAGACATAGAGGCTTTGACACCTTTGTAGCACATAACACAGTGATAGAGATACATCAAACAGAACAAAGAAAATGGCAACAGTTGGTGCTGGGGACAGTCAGATCAAACCAGGCAAACACTACAAACCCACACAGCACATGGTTACCTCTCTGGGACAGGAGCTACAGGGGTTGGTTCTGGAGACGGGGCAACAGCAGGCGGAGGCGACTGATTGGCTAGGCTTTGCGTCTCAGGGGCAGACTGATTGGGCAAAGCAGCGGTAGCAGGCAGAGCGAGAGGTGCAGGGCTGGTGGAGACTGGAGCATGCTCAACTGGGCTACTGTATAAGAAGTTAGGTTGCAATGAGAGAGCTGAACAGTCGAGTGTTTGTAGACTTAGGCCACAACAATGATATATATATATACGCCCAGCCAAACTGTGGTCAAGAGTATATATCAAATATTAGAGAGTTAATATAAGCACAAGAAGACCCATACGATTGTTACTGGACTTCTCATGCAAAAAGTGATGATATTGCTCAAGTCAATACAAGGTGGACTATCAGGAAACACAAAATGGCTGATTGTTCATTGAATAATATGTTTCAATGTTGCCATTTAAAGCACACATGGAGTAAAAACGGGGTCAAAACTAGAGTGCCCCTTGTAAAAAATAATAAAATTGATTTCCTACAAGATAATAATACATTCACCTTTGACCATCTCATTCTGAATGAGTCATTGGAGAACATACAGACTAAGGGTGTGAGGGGCCAGGCCTGGTAGTATTTCTCTCTTAATGGGAAACTGCCTGTGCTCCAACATGTATTGATTTGGTCCATAATAGGGGATGATTAACTAACTGTGTCAAGACAGAATGGCTTCATCAGTTATGTCAAGGGCCACGGAAAGAGCAAGTGGAAGAGGTCACTAATGACTGAGCCCAACCAGGCTATAGATCTGATATATTGTACAGTATCATTACTCTACTTACACAGTCTATAGCACTCAAATTCGTAACTGCGTTATTTATAGTCAGAAACTCATAGTGCATTTGGAGCATCTGGATTGTCCTGTAGAGTAAAAGATTAATCATGAAACACAACAGCAGTGATGAAAAAGGCGACTGAGCATGAACACACGGTGAGCATGGCAGTTTATGAGTGCACACAACTCTAAAAAAAATATCAAAGAGAGCAAGGGTCTGCTCCCCAAGAACGTAGTATTTTCGAACAACCCAATTGGCTTGGTCAAGGGGCAAAACCATTCAGTGATTTACTGAGGTGAGTGGTTGGTCCTGGAGAACGGAATGAATGCAACACCCAGTGGGAGCTTCCCAGCCAGAGTGGGCGGGGTCAGAGAGAGGGCAGCAAGCATCTAGCAGCAACAAGCCAGGTGGTAGTGGACCGATGGCTGACTCTTATTCCCTTCACACCTGGACCTCTGCTTCTGAACCTCACTCACATACCACACACACTGATGACTAGAGAGATATACCTTTTTTAATACTAGAATTATCATAAATAATAAGTAGGATTGGTATAAATAATATGCCAACTATATATGTGGGGAAATGAATGTTTTCTCTTAAGATTGAGTTTCAAGCCAATAGTGTCTCCCCAAACAACTATCCAGTATATGGGAGCACTTTAAATAATTAGGCTTTTTGCAAAAGGCAGAAATAGACTATCCCATGTCATGGCAGTGTGGAACAAGGAGAGCGAGGTCAGGAAATTTGGTTCAGGTGGTCATCATCCCTTCATCACTTTCTGTGGTGAACTTGTGAGGTTTGGAACTACTCAGAGATTGTGGTCATGCTTGATAAAGATGTTTTGGTGCATTTTTTAATTAAATGTGCCGCATGAGGATTGGTGGCGTCAATGGATGAGGTGGGAGGATCTACACATAGCCAGGTGATTGGTGCTCAGAGTGAAAGGAAACTATGGAAGTGGCATTGAGGGAGTCCTACTATATGAGGGAGTACCTCCTTTCCTCCACTTGAACCCTAATCTCACATTTTCTGTCAAAGCACTTCTAAAGAAAAAGAAAAAAGGACTTTCTACAGATAACGACACTTCCTCTAAAAAGCTATACTCTATCTACTTACTACTTCCCCTATTAACATCTTTCACAAAACGCACACACACAGATGCACAGACACGTACAAGGACCGAAAAACAGACAGGGGTTTACAAACAGACATACTAAACGTAACTAAGACTCAACAAAGGACACAAATCTACAAAACAGAACAACCCTATCGCCAACGTTTTGAAGTATGGCGAAATGTGACACATCTCTATTAAAAGATGAATAACTTTCAAGAAGTTAAGGGATCGAACTAGGTATTGGGCTTTGGGGACCAAGACCACATACAGAAGGGTAGGGACTATGAGAAGATGGAAAGACGGAAGGTGACCTCAGATGATTAAGAGATGTTAGATAGCCACATACGTTCATGCCTACGACCTGTAACTGCAAAAAACTGTCAATATGCCATGTGTTTTGAGCCACAGTGGCAACGGAACCATTTCTAAGTTATACACAGCAAGGGAACATTTGAAGCGGCAAACCTGCAGCTAAAGGTCACGTCTACTTGGTACAGTTGTCAACATTGGGAAAGTGTGGTACCCTGTTCCAGCTAAGACACAGCCAGGTTAGTGAAGCAGCTCTACGGCCTGAAGCCTCATCTACCAGTACGCTCTGCTTTTCATTCCCTGGGACAGACACTCCAGGGCAGGCATGCAGGCAAACAATGGGCATGGTAGGGGAGCGAGGAGGGGGAGCAAGGGTTAGGGCAGGTTTAGATAGTACCCTTTAGCAAAGGAGAGGATAACTAGCACAGGCGAAGGAGACTAGCACATATACCAAGGTCTAAAAATGTCCGACAAGCTTCCATTAAACGAAGGGTGAACTAGCGAGAATAATTATGAGAACGCATGAGTTATTCAGGCGGAGCCAAGCTGTTAATACAGGATGACTGATATCTAAAGAAGATGTAAGATATGGTAACATGACACTGACTGACTGACATAATAGGCGAGACACACCGGGGAACACGATGGTTCAGACACACAACATGAGGACAGACATTGAAACAAACACACCGCACAACCCTCACCTCTGTGCCCTTCACCTAACAGTAGGACTCTTTACGTCAGAATATTGAAGTAGCACTCGCATTTACCATGTGTGTACAAACACAAATGTAAGGCTATGTATAAAAAGACAAAAAAATGAAAAGTGTTTCTTTAGGGATAAAAAATACCCTACCATTAACATAATGGAGGTACTAATTATAAATGCTATGACAAGTACACTATGATAATGAAACTTTTGCTGAAAGTTCTATGGAAGGTACCCTCAGGTCTCGATAAATGTGAAACAACCCATGGGCGACAAGCATGTGGGGAATTTTGAGCACAAAAACCTCTGGAACTCCAACTGTCTGACAAGGATAGTGAAATGAGACACAGGTCTATGGGAGGGACGTGTTGAAGCCACGGATTTTCAAAATGACACCAATCCTGATGCTTGATCTTTATCTTATCATCTGAGGGGTTTGGTCACGACGGAAGGTGGGGAGGAGGAGTAACAGAAGGCCAAGAATAATGCCAGGCGGGAGAAGAAAGGAGTCGAGTGTGTTCGTTCAGGGAGCCTAAAGCCTGAGTGTGGGAGAAGAAAGGAGTCGAGTGTGTTCGTTCAGAGAGCCTAAAGCCTGAGTATGGGAGAAGAAAGGAGTCGAGTGTGTTCGTTCAGAGAGCCTAAAGCCTGAGTGTGGGAAAGGAGCAGGAGGGGAAAGAAGAGCCACGGTGAAGAGCGAGAGGGGGTCAGCCAACCCGAGTCACAAGCACTCTGAACACACTCTCTACCCAGCATGCACTGCATGCATGTGGAAATATCTCCATGTGTTTAAGAACGGGGGGGGGGGGGGGGGTATATGAATGTGGGTGAAGGTGGGGGTTTGGGAGGAGAGGGGGGTTGCAAAAGGGCATGCCCAGTTAAGAGGGCAGTTAGCAGAGGTTTCCAACTGTTACAGAAATGCCACCAAGCCAGGCGCCAGCAGAGCTAACACACCTTTCCCCTTCTGTGACAACCAGACAAGCAGAGTTACCTTTCATCTGGCCTTTTCAGCCTTGGCCTCACTCCATGGCTCTCACTACTCACAGACTTCACTTCATGTTCGCTTACGTCCTATGTCCCTCTGGTGGGATGACAGACGTCCAACAGCGGATCATCTGGTGAACGTTCTTCTGCCTAGTTATTAAGGTCCGCTCAGCCACACTGTAACTCTCTGTCTGAAGCCTAGATGGGAAGCTAACTCAATCCCTGTATAATGGCCTGGGTTCTTTCAGGCATTACTTTAGTTCAACCCAACGTAAGGCTGGGATATTTTGTCTTTAAGACCAAATGACATGTGTGGACATAAGCAATGCTATAATGGGGAGGAAATGTACATCTGTGTCTCACATGACAATGCAATAGAAGTACCATTTGAGTATTTGTAGTGTTGTGCAACAGTATGTCCGCATTTATCAAGGCCAGTTTGTGTTAACGTGTCCCACCCCACATTATTTGGGTATTTTAAACTGTCACCATTCCACTTCACCATTCCTAAAGAATCCCTACATAATCTGTTTCATTCTGTCTGAGAAAGCAGATGGATTCACCTCACTTATGGCAGAGTGCCAATGTACTATGGATAAGCTGGAGTCTGTTAGACCATGATAGTCTTATGCAAAGATAAATACCACGTACAATCCATGAAGGATTCAAAGTAAGTAAAAATATCTACTCAAGCCTTCGTTATGATATGAATACCATGTATGTGTGTTTGTCTTTATTCTCTAATTCCCTAATGCTGTGTAGTCTATCAATACTAAAGGCTTTGCTCTCTCAACATACTTGCTCTCTAAGTGAATCATGAGGCTTAGTATATTTATTTATGTTAAATTTGAATTATATTCAATGGACATCTGAAGGCTTCTAATGGCTTGTTGTTTGTTTGGTGAGGGTTCAAATTAATTGACTGCAACTAGGTTGTCATTTATCTCCTGCCAAAGAGTGCGCCAGCTTTTCTTTCTAAGTAAATCAAATGTCTATAATGAGAAAGCAACAAAAAAGCCAACTCCACTATTAGTTCGTTCCATTCCAAGTGGCACTGTATTTATTCATACACATCACAATGTCAAACTCATATGGTGACTTTACGATAAAACTCTAAACAGCACTGATGCTGCAGTGGCTTTTTTTCAACTGAGAACTCAACTGCCATAGCCTAAACAAGAGCTCTAATGATCTTCATTCAAATGTGAAAGGGTTTGAACACTTTTTCTCCAATTAGGTTTCACATTCGGACATCTTCTAACCTCTCTTCTGCAGTCCATCTCCTACACCTGCTCTATCTTTTCTGGTTGCCACCAATTTCCATCCTTTTTTCCCCCCACCCTTATTCCGGGAGATTGAGGATTTGCGCAGACAAGCCATTGTGCCAGTTTTTCAATTTGGCAAATCGTGGGCCCTTGACTTCTGACTCAAACTTTTCTCTGTGGCATGAGGGAAAAACGAAAAGAGGGAGGAAGGGGGAAAAAGAGGGGCAGAGAAAGGGAGAGAAGAGCAGGGTGAGTGATGGGGTTTAGGGGACAGTGACTTCCACTCCACCAACTTGAGTGCTGTGAGGGCGTGTGGATGGGGGTTTTGCCGCAAAGTAGCAACTAAGCACGCTGCCCCCTTAAGGGAGGGAGGGGGCCAAAAGGTCAACCATGGACATAGGTGTCTGACATATGAAGACTATCTAATGAAGACTACCTTTTGAAGATTACCTCAACTCTGTCTTGATAGGATTTGCAATGTCATGAAATGTTTATTTTATGTAACCTTACTTTGACCATTCTTGCTCTGATTTAACCCATAGAGTCAAATAACTGTAATTATATTGGTATTGGCATTATTTGGTTCATGTTAATACACTGTTCAGTTTCCCATCTTCCTTTAAACCATAGGGGAATTACCTTTGGTTGTTTGGACAATATTTAACCCCCTACACTATCTAAACTGTATGTTAATAAGCTTCATATGGCTCATGGTGACTCCTTCTCAAACCTTCCAAGTTCCACACAGAGAGCAGGGGTTGGGGGGTGAACTGGGGGCCTGAAGGCTGATGGGACCTTGAGGTGTCCCTTGTGTGTCGGGCTTCAGCTAACTATCAGCAGGAAACGCTGCTCTACTGTGGTCAGGCCTGTGCCAATGGTAATGAAAGAGTGGCCTCAAACATAGCCTTCCTTCTAGGCCACCTGCTGGTTGCTGCTGCTAGCTGCCTACCTTGACCTCATCAGAGCTTCCAGGTCTGGGTCTTGCACTGCAGGAGAGGAAGAGAGAAAAACACAGGGGGGGGGGGGGGGCATTAGCATGATCACACTGATAGAACTTAGTCAACATCTAACTATACAAACACCCACAAGCATGAACTACTGAAGTTCCATGGGGTGTGTGTGTGTCTGTGTGTGTGTGAGTGAGTGTCTGAGTGGGTGTGTGGGTGTGTGTGTGTGTGTGTGTGTGTGTGTGAGCGTGTGAGTGTCTGAATGTGTGTGTCTGTGTGTGTGTGAGTGAGTGTCTGAGTGGGTGTGTGGGTGGGTGTGTGTGTGTGTGTCTGTGTGTGTGTGTGAGCGTGTGAGCACGTGTGTGTGTGTGGGTGCTTTAGAGGACCGACACCGCGTGTATCATCGAACGAGATGAAACAGCAACGCGGTCAAAACAAACAGAAAAAGACGTGAGTAAAGCGGTAGGTCTACTCACTGTACTCCGTTCCCGTGACGTGGGCCAGCATGCGGAAGGACTTGGACTGCAGCTGGGTGGCGCCGCGAGCCCAGTCGGCCATCTCCTCGTTCTTGTCCCGAGGCTGGATGACGGCCTGATACACTGGGGAGGCACTGTCTACAAGGCGGTCTTTAACTGGGAGCGTACTGCAACCACAGAGAGAGGGCCT
Source organism: Hypomesus nipponensis (assembly GCF_054491055.1). NCBI lineage: Eukaryota > Metazoa > Chordata > Actinopteri > Osmeriformes > Osmeridae > Hypomesus > Hypomesus nipponensis. The sequence goes on along the minus strand of NC_140371.1, from coordinate 12,975,769 downwards.
GTCCGTTTAACACTGACAAGTGGGAGGGGAGGCCCGCAGGTGTGGCTGTACGGGGGGAGGGGGAGGAGCTTGTGCGTTGGCCGGGGGGGGGGGGGGGGGGAATCGGGGAGCGCTCACGTGTACTGTTGTTACAGATACCTTTAACGGATTGTTGGGGTGCACTCGCGGACATGGTTGTTGCACGAGGTGCGCAGAAAGGCAGGGTTTAAACCTGTGAGTGCTGAGAAGCAGCCTGCTATCTCGTGAGAAAAAACTTGAGCAGTTTAGTTCTTCTTCGTTCAGAAGCTTGCGTGTGAAGCAGTACGTCTCTAGAGACACTATAGCCTTTTGCATTTTCTCACAAGAATATTATTATTATTATATTTCAGATATGCATACAGTACAAAACAAACATACCCATGTACAGGAGAACGGAAGAGCTCAGAACGTTCAGTATTGTTGGTTGCCGTGGCGCCCGGTCCCAGATTAGGGCTGGTCAGGGGAACATGCCTCGCCACAAGGTGGAGCAGCCAAGGAGCACACTCAGCTGGCCCTCATTGGGAGGATGTGACCGTGTGTCCCTCCTCCAGGAAATACATCTAGACCAATGGGATTTCACTACCTATCCACCCACAGGCAGTTCCATCTAATTAGCAGCCTACCCATTAGCCTATTTCCTGTGCATGGGCAGTAAAGGAGACCTCGTCATGATGACGAATGGACGGTTGAACTGCTGCACTGACGGAGCATTGACTGATGCGCTCGGTCGCCAGGCGCTGAATGTTTGGTGTGTGGAGGTTGAGGTAGAGGATTCATGACACGTTAAGACCAAAGCAGATTTGCAATGAGAACTATGCCTATGATTCCACGTCACGTCAGGTGAGCAATATTTGACTTCACTTCAGTTATTGTTGATTTCAAGGAAAAATAACAGTGCAAAGAAAGTAGCTATATATCACTGGGGATTTCCATGCTATTCAACACAACGCAATTCAAGTGCAATTTTCCGTCCAAATGAAAAATTGGTTGTTAGCGGTCATAGACCCACTAACACAGAAGTGCGGCAAAGGCAATCAATCATCATATCATCATCGATCTATGGCCATATCACTTTCTAGTTCCTCTGAGTACGGGCTCAGTCAGCCATCATTGCATGTAAGGTGCAGAGGCCATATCTGTTCACACGTTCAAATTCAAACATACATATCCCCTTTGGTATTGTTACCTCGCACGCAGACACAAATATCCCCCAGACACCAAACCGACAGTCTTCATTCAGTGTGAGAACAGGAGAGTTAGAAAGGGAGAGGGGTTAAGAGGCCGGGGCGGAGGACAGGCAGAGATTGGGGTGGAGGAAACAGACTCAGCATACAGAACCAGCCTCCAGGACAGGCTGCAGGACAAACACTACTTACGCAAAGGGGGAACCACCAGCTAGTCCCTCCTCTCTGTGAACCAATGGGAGTGCAGGGAAGTGGGGCCAAGGATGGATGATTGGATGGATGGATGGTTTGTTGGATGGACAGGGGTGGGAGTGGGGGGCAAGCAGCATGGCGTGGCAGGGGGGCGGTGTGGTTTGATGTGGAGGAAGACATTATGAATTAGACTTGGGTGGAAATCAGGCGTTGAACTGAAGGAGTTCCTTCAAATGCAAAGAATCTGTTTCAATGTATCGTTTCCGTATAGGGGTTGTAACAATATAAAAGTGATGTTTGTACATTTTGTATTATTTATGGAGCAAATTTGTGTGTATGTTTGGAAAAAATGCAGATGGCACATGGCAAGGGCGTGACGGTACAAAAAGGCAGTGAAAAGATGAGGGAAGGACTGGTGACTGCTGTGTCTGGATGGTCGTGAATAGCATAAACAGTCAGTCTGGACAAATATGGAAGCCTGAAGTATTGGACCTGTTACTTGCTTTTAGAATTTCAGGACACACTTTGCTCCACCCCAACATTTCCACATGGTGTTGACCTATTCCAACCTTTAACAAACCTTCAACAAACAATCCCCTGGGAGAAGAACCTACACAACAAACCCCACATTTACGACAAGACGCCTCCATCAACAACCTATCTGGGGGATCCAACAAAAGAAACTCACAGGGAATTCCTATCCCGACAACCTCCTATGAGCGATCAGCGTGTCTCTGGTGCAAGAAGACCTCCTGATGAGACGCCCAGAGGACGTTAGGAGCACAGCGCCGCTAACAGGTTGCCAGTCTGTGTCAGCATAGCACAGCCAAAGAGAGGCAGCTAGCCTAACATGCAGACTAGCCTTGGGGGGGGGGGGGGGCAGAAAAAGAGAAGGAGGGATAAAGAGAGGCGGAGGAGAGGGAGTGCGGCGAGAGGGTGAGTGGGGGGGGGGCGGTCTTACCCTGGCATGCCCTCTTGTCCCTTGCCCTGGGACTGTCCGGCAATGGCGTCCATAATGGCGTCCTGGGAGTACATGCTAATTGGCGTGTTGTACTGGGCGTGGATGATGGTGGCCTTGCCTCCTGGGCCCTTTACTTCGATTGGCTTGTGGGTGGACAGGGCGGAGTCCTTCAACACGCCGGGGTTGAAGTTGGGCATGTACTCGTTGCTGTGGGGGTGGTGGATGTGGAGGGGGGGAAGGGGGGGGTGGCAGGGGGGTGGTGGTCAAGGTGAAGTGGAGGTGGACAGAAAAGAGAGGGAAGGATGGGAACGGAGCGATGGGAAGTGAAGGAGGGGGGAGGAGAGATAACGTTAGGTGGGGCGTGTGGTGATGGATGTGTATTTTGGGGACAAAAGGGGGGGATTTCAAAGCACCGACATTGCATGGCAACATGCTTTCTCCATCTGTAACCAGCAACCCTAGCACATCTCACGTAACTGCAGACACTGTCTCTACTCTCAGGTTCCATGTTATACAGACCAGGCTTCTCATGCATGCAGAGGATACCTCAGCTTGGGTTATAAAATCCGACACATATACAGCAAATACATAATTAAAAAATATATTTATCCAAGCAATTTATTTGGAAACATATTTATGCTGATATAATCTGAAACAACCAGATTCATAATTTAAGTTTAGGTTAATTGAAGCTTCAGAAGCATGCAAGGTAAAATACAACACATAATGGCTATATGCACTGAGCTATAACTTAACTGTTCAAACTATAAAATTCAATGCAAAAATCTATGCAAACTGGCACCTCCTTCAATCTCAGAGCAAGCTAGGACAATGCATATTTATTCAAAGCGGAATTCCAGAACCAGGGCATGCATATACTCATTCCAGGCCAGAACACACACATACACACACACACCCTCCAGGAGACTTGAGATTGTCACAACTGTTTCACACACCTGAGAGTCTGATACCAAATCATGCATGTTTACCAACATTTTTTTTTCTTTTTTTACATAAATTGACACACACACACCACCGTGCGTGCGTGCGTGCACACACACACACACGACTACACCACATCCAAGGTGGGAGGATACTAACTTGGCAGGAGTGTTGGTAATAACCTGAGGCAGCGGAAGGGAAAGAAGGAGAAATGAAAAGATTGTGATTAACAAGACTTCCACACGATAACCGGCCCTCATAAGGTCACGGAGTACTGAGGGGAAACAGTGAAGAACAGCATTTCAGAAGAGGGAATTAAAGGAAGGTGAAGATGATCCTGGGTTCAAAGGAAACTGGCACCAACAGCACCAAATAAAGAAGATTAAATATTTCATCAACTTCCCCAGGAAATAAGGCTTTTTAATTTCTGCTGGTCTAAGCCTTTCTTATTTGAAAAATAAAAAAAAGTATCTCTTTTCAATAAGAGGAAGCTCTGGTGAGAAGGCATAACATTCACAGAACAAATGTGTAAAAACAAATGTGGCGATATGAGGGGATATGAGGTTGAAAGGCAGAAATTGAGAGATGAAAAGAAGGAGAGACATAGAGATCCAGACATATGGGGGCGGCCGTATGTTTCGAGTTGAGACCAGGTCAGGGAAGGCTAGAACTTGAACCCAAGCATTCCATCGCCTTTTAAAGCAACAACGGGAACAGGTGCTTCACCCACTTCTTAGTGAAACAGTAACCTTATCGCGCCATGCCATTGTGAGAACTCCAGGCCCACAAGATGTGAGGTCAGCGCACTGGCTTTCTGGGTTCGCTTGCCAAGGCTGACACTGCAGTACGTGGAACATCGCTTGGAAATGCATATCGACACTGCCTACACATTTGGCTACTTGTGGTTCTAGAGTGACATTATGCAGTCTACACATCGAGAGCCGTCTTTTGGACCCTGGCTTCAAAGACATAAACAACAGGGGCTGCTGAGTTCTCTGGTAAGCAGACACGAGCGGATCCATCCGCAGGTCACTCGAATTTCATCTCCATCTTGGCCAACGAAGCGAGCAGTGGTTGGGGTTCGTCTTGTCAGATAGGTGTGTTAAGGCTTGTGTCAGGGGTTGTCTCAGCTAGGGTGTTCCAGCTGAGGGAGACACCTAATCTTTCCCGGGCTTGTCGTATTACCTGAAGGAGGGGGGCCACAGCCTGAACCAGGGGCATTTACAGGCCTGGGGGGCTGCTACCTTGCACATTCCCCTCATGGGGGTGGGGTTGGGGGGCTAAAGCACCTCCACTTCTGGCATGGAGGTGTTGGTGATACTGGTTTTGTCAGCAGCTTCAATCCGGAACGTTCTGAGGCTCTGTCCGTCCCAGAGTTTGCAGAGTAGCTGGGGCTAGGTTGGGCTTTGGAGTAGAAGGAAATTGCCCTTGTACACTGACACAGTCTTCAATTTTCCAAAGAGCCATTATGGGAACAATGTGCTCAGAGGCTGATGATAGAAATGGGTATAGATTAAGAGATTTTGAATGCAGATCATAGGTTTAAATCCCCCTCCCTGTATGTCAATTTGGATAAAAGCATCAGCCAAATGAATACGTGACATCCTAGATCCATACTACTTTAGTGGGCAACTTCCATCCACCTCAACCCCACTCCAGTCTCAACACGGGGCTCAGTCTCGTCCGACCACCCCTTCTCGCTACCGCTAACTCGTGTATCAGGCACCGTACCAGGCACCACAGCCTGCTAGCTGGTTAGCCTACGTACCCCACCGGGGTGCCTGCTGCCGAGCCCTGCCGGAGCATGGCCATCTCCCTCAGGGTCTCCTCTGAGTACAGCCCGATGGGCGTGTTATACTGCCTCCTGGCCCCATCGCTGGGCGTGTGCCTGGCGGTGGGAGATGCACCGTGGGACTCGCCGAGGGCCTCTAGTGAGCCGGAGGAGGTATTGAGGGCCGAGAGGCTGCCATTGATTTGAGCTGTTTGACCCTTTGGGGGGGGGGGGGGGGGGGGAGAGATGAGTGAGGCAGGTAAGAGAAGAGGAAGAGAGGGTGGTAGATTTGTGGTCAGGGAGGGTGCAGAGGAGACTGTAATGGGTGTCAAAGCATTTGTCTCAATCCTTTTAGGTTAACTCAGTGTTTCTCAACCCTGGGTTTGGACCACCTGGCCTGAATTTATTTAAGGTTTCTCTCTTCTAACACACCCGATTCAAATGGAAAAGATCGTTATCAGGCCACTGCATAGCTTGATGACAACCCGTTCTTATGAATCCGGGGGGGTGAGAAACATTGGTCAAACTGCACAGAGGTGACAGGTGAACAGTACTGGTGCACTACCCCATGCCGCCATCAGAGGGCGCTAGGACACTTAGAATTGTCCCCCATGGTGACTTGTGGCTGGGCTCCCCACAGAGTGTGAAATCCTGAGAGGATCAGGCTCCAGCGCGGCCCCCAGGCCTTTCCCACAGTCCCCAGAGCTGGAGGGGCTACGAGCGCCACTGCAGCTGCTCCTCAAAGCCCTCCTCTCAGTCACACTGCAGCTCGGCATGGGGCCTCTGCCTCCTCACGCCTCGGGTCCACAACCAGACCAAGGCTGTGCTCGTAGAGAGAGCTTCAAAAGGGGCAGCGTGTGTGTGTGTGTTTGAGGGATATTGAGTGTGTAAAGAGGGTGTGTGTGTGTTGCTTTGACTGCATGTTCAGTTTTTGAGTGTGTGTCTATTTGTGTGCCTCACTGAGCAATGTTGACACTTATAATTGTGATGAATTCATTCCCAGAGTGTCTATATGAATTTATAGTATGTGTGTGTATGTGTGTGTGTGTGTGTGTGTGTGTGCGCGCATCTGAGTGTGTGCCATAGAGCTTGTGATAGATAATAAATGCCAGAACTTGGGAGGAGAAATCTGTTCCATTGGCACATTTAAGGACTTCTATTTCCATTTCCCAGGGTTACTTAGTCGTGTGTGTGTGTGTGTGTGTGTGTGTGTGTGGGGGGGGGGGGTGGGGGGGTCGGTGCAGACAAGATGCCCGTGCCTACCTTCTGATGAGGGATAACAGTTAAGGGAGAGTCGATTCTGGGGTTGCCTTGAGGGACTGGGCGTTTTGACCTGCAACAATACGGGAAGATCAATTAAAAATAACTATCAACAGTTGATTTTGACCTTTACATTTACTTTTGTCAAGTTTGAACAAGGTTGTATACAACAAGGTGCATAGCTTATAAACTATGCTATGCACAGCCTCAATTCTGGATCAAGAGTCAACACCACATTCAATCATTACAAGCAAATGCCAGAATTTAACTGAAACAACTTGAATTTCATGGTCTGTCTCTCTTATGCTTTCAACTAAATAAAAGAGAAGCCCAGAGAGAAAGAGAGGGAGGAAGGGGGGGAGAGAGAGAGAGTTTTAAGATAAGAAACAGAGAGGGGAACAGAGGGAGGGTGAAGGCCAGTAATGGTAAGCAATGGTGAATGATGGGCTGAGGAGCGTTTTCAAAGAAATCTGGGTCATTCTAAGGGTAGTCATTAGTGTCCCATGGTCGCATTACCACCTCAACCCATGTCAGGGGAGACCCAGTCCGACTGGGGGTCTTCTCTCTTGCACGTCTGTGTCGTACTGCAGACGGCAAAGTGACAAATAAAGCACACCTGAATTTAATGACGCTTGGACTTTTGTGTGACACGACATGTCTGTGTTGGAATGACAAATAAGGCGAATCAGAACTTGTGTGCTACCGTGTGTGCATCAGTTATCGGGGTGTGTAACTGTGTTGTGAGGATGCTCAGGTGAGTTACTGTGTGTTGCCGACAAGCTGGACACGGAGGGGGGAACAGGGAGTTCAGCAGGGCCAAAACGTTAATCCACTATATACATTTTAATCACCTGCCCTACAAAGTGATTATTGAGGATTAGTGGCACGAACAATGCATTGACATCCGATTCAGAGCATAACATGTACATGACGTGCGTGTCCAAACTTTGACAGTTGCCGAGGTTTAATCCACTGTGTCTGGGTGAAGTGCTCAGCCCCTGACCCAGATCCAGAGTGATGTGAAAGACTGACTGGATGTAGTACATTGATATTGCTCATTGAGTATTACTGCCAAGTGGGTCAGACTAGAGGGTCAGCAGACAAAAGGGACAAGGCAGGTCAATGTCTGCACTGCAGACACAGAGATAGAGGGACATCTTCTTCCTAATGAGACATGGAGTGGCTGTGCAGTCACCTTAACCAACAAATGAAGTAGAACTGTAATTAAGACAGCTACAGGAGGGGAAAGGAAATCCAGTCTGAATCAATGGACTTGAAGTCTACTGAGTGTCCTTACTGGGTGACCAGGTTGTGTTGTGCAACATCCTGTTCAGTTGTCTGGTGCTTTGACTCCAGCTGATACCGGGGTGGACCAAGAAGGCTGTAGATAAGTGTGTGCTAGAAAAGTCATCAGGAAAACGTCAAAAGCGCCCGATAAGTATTTCTAAACGTACACTAAAATGGGCACATACAATACATACAATCCACTGGTTCTATGGTTGTCGCTCAGGCTGGCAACCACTCGAAATCGATTGGTATTGTTTTGGGACTAGGTTGGCCTTGTGCATTCTTTCTGCCAGCCACACAGAAGTCCTACCAAATGGCTCTGGCATTCAAACCAGACTGCGTATTTGTTGTATGTTATCAAGTGAAACTACTTTCTGAAAGCATAACCTTCATTCTGACCTGTGTCTTGAAATACCTCGAGAATATGTGATGAAAACCCAGACATCACAGAATACAGTATTATATTTAAAAAGAAATAACTGCATTCACGTTCAAAATAGACACATGGATTTCTGTTAGATTCTCACAAAGCCTTCTTGCAAGGTTCTGGTAAAAGAAATGTCAATCAGGTCCAGCCCTGAAGTAGTTTTGAAGTCTCTACTATGCCTCCAACACCTCAACATGTGGCTAAACTGGGCCACGGGGAAGGGTATTATGGAATATCACTGCACTACTGACCCTAGTGTTTCATAATCACTAAAAGTATGCGCACAGGGTGAAAGGGGGGAAGTTTCTCTTTTTAGCGGTTTTCCATTCTTCCCTACAGATGAGTGTACGACAGGTAAACCTCTCTGATCTCAGGCTAGATTTATGGGACCTGAGAGATTAGAGCCATTTTAAGCAAGGCATCGCTGAAGGATTATGGGAAAAAAGGGGTCTGGCCCAGGACCCAGACACACGGTAGGCCTGCTGACCCTCGCATGCCTGTGTTCTTCAAGCGCTCTCAGATTTTCTCACATTAGACAAGATGAGGCCAGCTAGGTAAATTCCAAGCTCAATGCACTTTGCCCGGGTTATACCAACGGGCATTTGTGTGCCTTGCTAAGTGTTTTCAAGGAACCTTGTGATTTTTTTCTCACTGGGGTAAAAACAAACTGAAGAACATGAAGGAAAATTCTTTGGAAAAAGAAGAAGGGGGGGGGGGGTAGAGTGAAGAAAGACAGAGAGCTCTCCTTTCGGAAAAGACGAGGGCAATCTCGGTAAACGTTCAACGGGAGACGGAGACGCAGGGGGGTCTCCTCTTGTATCAGTCACACAGCGGGGGGAACAAGGCCCTCATCGATCCCCAGCCTCCTCTACCTGTGTTCCTGCAATCATTACCCTGATGGAAAACGGACGGTGGAACTACCGCACGAGAGAGGGGGGGGGGGCGCTGTATGAATCAGTGTAGATATAGGGAGGGGGGATGCACCTTGTCAAAGCACAGAGGCAGGAGACAGACAGAGACATCACCTGACCACTGGGGTTTAAATTCTTTTTTTTTATCCAAAGGTGTTAAGTGATTTTGAAAACATTTTCGACGGCAAGCATTAGGCGTGCAATCATGAAAGAGACAGAAGTTCTTTTCCCCTGTCTGTCCTTCTTGTCAAAACTATTTACAGTGTAGCTTGTCAGCACTACAGCCTGTTTATTTTACCAACTATATTGAGATTGCGTGTTTCTTCCAAATAGGAAAGTAATCAAGGATGACCCCCCCCCCTCACACTTTTCCTTCTTATTTTGGTCCCAAAAAAATGCCATGTCATGCCAATCAAGATTTAAGATTTTAAGATTGGAGTCTGCCATGTATGCCAAATGTCACAAATGATCTCATCATAAATAACCTCACATTTGTGTCTCTGTATAGTTTCTAAATGTAATAACTGGTTGTTGATCATTTAAATGCTGTGTTTACAGATGTTTTCCAAGGGGAACATATTGCCAGTCAACCCTAACCAGTTGAGAGCACATTCCCTTTGTAATCAGCTTCGAGTGCCAACAACATCAAACAAATCTATCAAGACCCTGAAGTCAGGAAGACTTTGAGTTCGGTGTTAGCCAGGCTCATGTTGAACCATGGGATGCAAACAGAGAGGCGAACTGGCAGTGAACTGTGCCTAAAAAGGAGCTACTTTAGAGTGGGCTTTTAGACATGGTGTAACATGCTTACTGACCGCGTTTGCAGAGGCGATATCAGACAAGAGACATAATCGGTTGCCAAAAACCCATCCCATGGCGAAAGGAAATGGGACTTATGCTAGAATGGACCATATTTCAGGAGACAAACTGGTGGTAGCCACTCAACTGTGGGATACGACAGAGCTGTAGTGTCCTGAGCAGGAGTAAAAGCCATCTGTCATGTTGAAGTCCCCTGTCACCGCTGCTAATTGACTTGGAGATGAAACCAGGCGAAGAAAGCACTGTGACCTTTTCCCAGCTTGCACTTCACCACAGCTACCCATCCCCCTCAGCAAACGCTATCAAGTTGTATTCAGGGATGAAGAAGCCGGATAAAAACAACAAAATCGAATGGCGCCATCACAGTCTAGGGGTTCCCCATGGTAAAATCAATACCGAGGTAAAATCTGAAAAGGTGGCCAAAAGAAAATGTCCAACTAAAAGTCAGAACAGCCCCTGAGCTGCGTTCAAGCGTCAGACTCCACAAAGAAGATGGAAAAGGTTGTATGCTCGTAAACCTAGGCTCTGATAAAGACTGCAGTAAAACAGACTCTATGCTGTTTCGGTCTGTGTCTAGGTCACGTAATGAAGTTATTAAAATGGCCCTGATTGTTGGGTTAGGTCTTGTCTCCATTACCATGTCCATTTAATTGGATGATTGGTCGATATCGAAACTGTCAATCATTCATGATATAGCAGTCGAGTTATCCATGTCGATATACATCTCATCGGGTGCCCCAGCTATATTGAGGTTATTTTTTTCATTAGGACTTTATCTTGTCTGCAACCTTGGATGTGCTAATATGCAGTGTGAGTGTGTGTCCATGTGCCATCGTGTGTGTGTGTGTGTGTGTGTGTGCGGTATCAGACTTCCACAGATCAATAGTGGGGGGTGACTCTTCTCGAGTCACACCTCAGAGCAAAAGCAGATTAAATGTAATAAAAAGATGACAAGGGACAATGTGAAGGACAAGTAAACCTGTCACCCTGCTCTTGCATTCCTGTGTCTGTGTGTGTCTGTGTGTGTGTGCCTGTGTGTGTGTGTGCCTGTGTGTGTGTGTGTGTGTGTGTTGGGGTGGTTGCCCCTAGGAGGAAAAGCAGTATGTGTAATGGGATTTTAAATGTAGACTACATTGTTTTGACAAAGACAATTCACTAGGGAAACTCTTCAACTCCTCTAATGCCATAACAAGAGTCCTGTGAGACAGGGACAGGAGGAAGACTACTCTGTCACTTCCTGCCTGTTTAAAACGATGTCCAAACTCTCTGTCTGATCTTCAATTAGGCTGGTACTAGGGCTCGACCTTAGGAGATGGAGTGAACAGGGAGACACTTTATCCATGAGCTGGCATCATGGATTGGGTGTGTGTGTGTGTGTGTGTGTGACATCATACCTCTGCATTGTGAGGGCCAGGTTCAAACTGGCACACTTGATCTTGTTCTGAGCCTCCAGGTGAGTCATCCCGTCAGTGCTCACCCCATCGATGGCCACGATGATGTCACCCTGGTTCAGGTTTCCCTGCGCTGCCTTGCTCCCCGGAGTGATCTGCATTAAGAGACCCACACGCACACACACGCACGCACACACACGCACGCACACGCACGCACACACACGCATACACACACGCAAAGGTCAATATTGTTTTGAGACATTCTCAATCATTTGATCCCATTAACAGCTAGGCAAATCTCCTAGTTGCTGAGCTTTGAAGCAATCAATTAGATTGAAAAGATTGAAGAAATGATAAGTTAGGAATGTGCTTCCCTCACGCAAATAGGCACGGCTTAGTAAGTCTTGCTCGAGGTGTCAGTCCATCGATTCAAACTCCTGGTGCATACAACCAGGTACCATGATGGATATACTCAACACCACGGCTCTATGTAAGTGAGCAAGAATACATCCGTAAACCTAGACAGCTCAATTAAAAAACAAAACCAGGCTCTGTATCACAGCTAAAGGCTACAATATGCCACGGGTGGTGACTAAAGTAAACAAACACACAGGAGTATTTGCACTGGTTTTGTTAGCTAATTGGTCAACTTATGACTCATTTACCGTAATGCTATTGTTTTGAGATGAAAGGGTTGATGCCAACAGAGGTCAAAAACTACCCAAGGGGATTCCTGACACTAACATTGCTAAGCTAATTTTGGGCTAATTTTAGGTTCAAACTCATTAATCCACCCGAAATCTGATTGTTCTGATGATGAAACGATGGAGGAATGGTTGGCCTTCCAGCTCTCTCATTAGATAGAACTTGCTGACCCTCTATCCCTCCCTCTCCAAACCCTTCCTGTTTAACCCTACATATGCTCAGCCTACGGTTACACACCAGCTGCTCTCATTCATCAATCCAGCAGGGCCCAAAAATATCTCTCCCGCAGCCCATCTCCTCCCCGCTCACCCCTCCCTTTTCCCTTCTCCCGTCCTCTCTCCTTGTTCTCCTTCTCTTCTCCTCTCCCTTTTCTCCTCTCCCTTTTCTCCTTTCTTCTCTTCTTCTACTCTCCTGTCCTCTTCTTTCCTTCTTTTCCACCCCCAACATTTTTCAACCCCTGCTCTCTTTATTATTTCTTTCACACAGGGGACTCCGAAATAATGAAAGAGAGAAAGAGCATGAGAGAGACAGAGAGGGATATATCAAGAGAGAACAGAAATTCATAAGGAGTGACCCATCTGAATCTCCCACAGTAGACGCATAGCCTTATAAAAGTCAGGAGATGTCTTATATATTATTATGGTTCAAAGGTCCTGTCAGGTGGTTTCGGGTGTACTGCCATTAGAGGTTAGGTGGGGGCTTTCGCAGTAATAGAAGCTGGAAAGACACTGTTGATGATAAGTAATCCGTTTGGGGTTTAGAAGTTTCTTAATTCAATAAAATGATCAGCCAAGAGTAAAGCTGTACAATAGTAATGTTGTTACCTAACAACCTAAAACCTTTCCCTTGCAATAGAGTGCTAAGCACCCCGACTTGCTAACTCTGAGTTAGCTCTGTTTGCAAGTACAGATTTGGAATTTACCAGCAACTCTGAATTGTCAAGATGACCAGGCAATGATCTTTCAGTATAGCAACACAGGAAAAGTGCCAAGACTAAATAGTTTTAGTTTTGTTGAGCTGGATTAATTTGGGCCACTTGCCAAACTGCTGGGAAGTGGTGTAAAAAAGACAAGACTTCAGTACTTTGAAGTTTCCTTCAAGTTAAATTGAGGCATCAAACAGCACATTAAAGTGTTGTGTTGACATGTCTCAACTAATCTGTTAAATCTGGTATCAAACTGAACTGAAACAAATCTGAGATCTTGACAAGACTAAGACACTCCCAAAGGTCTTAACAAAGTTGTTAATGAGGCCAGTGATAGAACTTTTCACATCTCAAATCCCCCCTAAAAAAGGGAGAAAAACATGCAGATATTTTGGATGGACTGAGAGACAATCTCATTCAGGTCTGTTCCCTTTTATTCCTCTCGCTCTCTCTCCCTCCTCTTACTCCATCTTTCCCAATTTATCTATTCGGTCTCTCCCTCTCTATCCCTTTCTTTTCCTCTCTCCTTCTTATTCTCTCCCTCTTGTTACTTTCTTTCTTTCCTTCTTTGTCTCTCTCTACCTCGATCTCTCTCACAGAGACCAAACAAATGGATCCTTTCAGGTCTCTGGGGAGCTCCGTTATCATTGAGTGTGTGTTAGCCAGTAAGCACTGAAACAAGTGTGAAGGGCTAATTAAATTCAAACATACACCACTAAGGAATTGGAGCCGGTGTTGGAATAGAGATTTGATGGCTCAAGGGGATGAAATGCCCATGAAATGAACAACGGAATACTGGCAAGAGCAATTACATTTCAATCGTCTTTTGCTTTTTTCAATAATCCCTCAATAAAGCCATGCACAAATGTTTTAATTCCTTTCTGATTTCTTTGTTTTGAACTTTCTTTTCTATATGTTCAAAGTCCACACTTGAACAATGGCAGCAAAATAACGACGAAAGTACTTTGACCTAATCTAGGAGAAATGTCTTCAATGTCACCCTGAGAATCGTTCTTTAATTAAAAGACTGGATTGGAAGTTTCTTTCCGTGATACCATCAGTTAAAGGCCGCCTCCCTGTCTATTCAACATCTTTCCCCTTGCTTATCTCTCTCTCGACTCTCTCTCTGTGTCTCTTCCTCCATATCTACCTGTCTAATCCGATCTTCCTCGGTCAGAAGAAAGTTTAAAGAGGGCCAGTTATACTTTGGGTAGAATAGCACGCTAGCTAGGTTCCTTATGACACAATCCATTTCACCTGCACTGGTATCTGATGTCCACCACCCTGCACTGACTTCCCTATCAACTTCCGATCTGTAGAACCCATGCCGTCTCTAGTGGCGAGCCCCAAGCACTCAGTGAGACACTGACCATCAGGAAGGGGGAATGAAACCGAGACATTTCTCTCGGATTAAGGCAGGGCTAATAAAGTCACTGAAGCAGCCTAACAGCGTAACAGTGGTCAAGTTGAACAGAGATCCACTACGACTGTGTGCACATTATTATGATGAGCTCAACTGTGAAATGTCTTTCCGGTCAGATGTGGCTATCGTGTTCGATAGTGGCTACTGGCTAGCTAATCTGAGTGAGACGGCCCTTTGCTATCCTCACGATTGATGAGAGTGAATAATGACATAGATGAGGATGACAGTCATTAAAAGTGACACAGTCCTATTGATATTGACTTGTTGATACCAATTAGCAGCGCTACAGAGGTCACCATGACAAACCATAAAAGAGCCTTGTTCTCAAGCTGATCAGTGACAAGGAGCACTGCCAGGGGCAAAGCTTGCCCTTTGAGGAGTTGTTTTCCACCGTAATTATAGCCAAATCTGACATGGTACAAAACTATCACTTGAATATCTGAATATACAGTATATACCATAAACAACAATAAAGTGTATATCATAAGTGTCTGTAGTGACTGTCTGGAAATGACCCACTACTAATCTATGGGATTTACTAAGCTGCAGCAGCTGTGGCTACACCACAACACCCTGGGACGACTACTTCTGGTCCTTGGCGCTCCAGTCACAGGGATAATGTCGCTCCCTGGAGGCGGGGTCTGGTAAGGGGAGAGCTGGAGCTGGGCCCGGGCCTCATTCCCGATGCCGGGAGTAATTACCCTGCTTAGGTGATCACACCGGTGAACTCAGAGTGTGTGCCTCTCGGTCCCATGGGACTGGGGGTCAGATAAGGTTGGACACAGCCCCTTAGGGATGTTCAAGTAGAAGTGCTGGATATCTGTCGAGGTGTTATTGGAAAGTGCCATGGCACACCTGACTAGACTGAAACAATGTGATCATAGTGGAAGGAGGACATGTTTTCACTTCATTGCACTGAAGTCAAGTATCGGGTTGACTGAAGTGGAATTATAACATTGCGTGAAAGCAGGAATACCAGTAGTAATAAGACGAATGGTGAAGCAAAAGGTTAAGGTTACGCATGTAGTTAAAACGACATGTCGTTAAAACTACATGTATATAGAAAGTGTTTCTTGTTCTGTATGTGTGGTGAGTGCTGGCCATGTCTTCCATTAAAAACAGATTCACAGTCTGACTCCCCCCCCCCCCAACCCCCCCCCCCCCCCAACCCCCCCCAGGGCTCCTAGGCATTGCAGTGGCTGGTCTTTTATAGCGGGCCCTTCCGCCACAAAATGTCAACTCTAATTGGCGGACAAGACAGCTAGGAGTCTTTTGACATACAGCATGCACCAAAGGTTGCCGTGACGATGGCGTTGCCGCTTGGGTGGATGCCGGAGGTGGGGCCGGGGCCAGCTGCATGGCGATGACTCACACACACACACTATTGCGGCCTCACAGAGGAGGCCCCAGGCAACCTTTCACCCATCACCTTAGCTAACCCCCCCCCCCCCCCCCCCTTTATCGCAATGTATTTATTTATCCCTCTGTATCTACTGTATGTTGGTTTCTCTCTCTCTCTCCCACACACACACACAAACAGTGACAGACTGTGGTTCACCTGAACGTGGTAGTCAGTCAGAGCCAGCTATGTTCCACTCCTTAGCCATCAGCTGGGCCTCTTTCTTCTCCAATCTACAGTTCCTCAGCCACTCTCTTCCAAACATCTCGTTCACATCCTTTTTCCCAGCTATGTTCAGCCTGGAAGAGGTCTAAACTCCTTGGTTGCATTGTCAAATTGACTAAACTACTCTCCCCTCCCCAAACAATAAGGCTTGTTTGTAAAACACCCAAGGGAGGGCCATTTTCTTTTCTGAGGAATACACTTCATAGTATGCTGGTCCTAGTCTACTGTCAGGGTAGGAAACAGGATATTGCGTTGGCCAGGCAGTTATTAAGTGGGCTTCTGTGAGTGGTGGTTGTTGGAGAGGCAGTGGCCAAATTGACTTCTGCTATCAGGATGTCATGTGCACCATCAGAGACACACTGTCAAACTGGTGAGCAGGAAATTAGATAAGGATGCAATGAATACTCGTGCTATTTCTAGAGCCAGGAATCTGTGCTGCTACCTTAGCAGGTGAATGCACAAAACGTTCACTTGGAATTGTTTCAATCAAACTTTTGATAACTGTGACTAAATAAAAAAATTGCCTGACTTGCTACCGCGTAGTTTGGTTCTTCCAACAGAAACCAAGTTTGAACTGCATTTGAACTCCACATTTATTCAAACTCTTGCTTCTCATTGACTGAATCCAGAGACTTCCAAAGCCAAAGGGGAGAGGAAACATAGAGGCACCAGGCAAAACAAAAGGCTTGAGAGGAGCGAGGGGTGGATTACCAACTGGCTAACAAAATCTGTGTTAACTCTCCACCCCCCAACTCTGGCAAATGGATGTGTGTGGGTAAATGGTTGGCTGATATGCCAACTCAAATCTCCAGAGCACTCACAACAACACAAAGAGCCCTGTTTGGTACGCCAGAGCTAAGATAATGGGGAAAAGTGGGGCATCCAAATGGAGAGAACGCAAGAGAAAGGGAGAGAGGGGGAAGAGTAAGATCATGTGAGAACGGGAGTGTTAAAAAGACTAGATATGAGAGATAAAGAGAAGAGAGGAGAGATGTAAATTGGAGATGGGCAACAGAAGAGTGAAAGGAACAGCGGTAGAAAGAGGAAAAAGAGAGAGATAGAAATACAGTAGCTAACTACAGTGATTGCCAGCCAGCAGTTTATAAATAGTGCAAGGAGGCCCCATACTCTATTTACTGCTTTATAACAGACTGACTGGCTGGCCTAGCCTACCATGTCCATTATGTAATCCTTCAATCAGATCAGAAGATGAGAAGTTTTTCTCATCAAGCACTGCCTTCAATTATGGTCGTGAAGTTTTCTGCACAATGCTTTTCACAGGGAATAGAATGTGTTGAGGAATTTAATTGATTTCTGTCATACTGTAGGGAAGCATTCTTGGAAACCAAAAACACACACATATATGTGAGCTAGTTTCTGCTGTGTGAGTTTGAAAGTGTGAAAATGATCTGGCAGCCAATAAATGCTATTTGACCCAGCATTCCTCTGTATTCCACAGAACCCACCACCTAGAAGTCCAGCGGTGCGTTCTGGGAAACATCCTGGCCATCTTTCATAGGTGACTGGACCAGATGACCTCTCAGTAGCGTCAACAAAACATCTAAACATCAAGGACACACAGCCCAGCAGACAACTAACATTATCAGAAGGATAGCCCTCTCCTAAAACCAAAGACTGGTCAAATATGTCTGTATTACTGGACATACTTCAACTCTAAATCTCCGGCCCCTTTAGACACGGCTGGGAGAGGGGGAAAAGGAAGAAGACAGGAGGTATGTGGGTAAGTGTGGGCACTGGTGGGTATCTATAGCCCTCACAATCTGCCCCAGCAGCGCTGACCTTCAGTGGCTTGCTAAAAACAGCCCTGCCTGTCATCAGGCCCGGCCTGCTGGCTGTCATACCAAAGGCCAGGGGAGGAAAGGGGGCAAGGATGGTAGGTGGTGTGGGGTGATGAGGGTGCTGAGGGGGTGGGGTAGTGCTGTCTGGAATGCAAGGGCCTGCTATGCCAGGGCTTACATTAAAGACAACATTATCAAGGTACAATGGAGGCGGGCGGCGGGGTATATCAGGCTCTGGTCTGCTACTGTAATGTAAAGAAGGAGGGGGGATGGAGGAAGGTTAGGGGTAGGGGTTGCAACATGGCAAGTAGCCACCAAAGGCTTCCTCTGGTGCAGTATCAATGTGTAGAGCTCAGCAACGAGATAGGCCCTGTCACAGGCATTCATCGCAAGTCGTTACTGTGCACTATTAGTTACAAGAGATTAGATTTACAGTGGTGGGAGCTTCGGTCAATAGGTGGTACGGCAATCTGAAGGCAATTTGAGCATTATGTCAGATAAACTAGAAAACCAAGCATTTCTGTATGTACTCAGGTAAAAAGGCTGTGAATTTTTCAGAATGTGGCACATACTCATTGTCAATATGCTGAGGAGAACAGGTTGACAGTTTATCTGATTCTGCTTAATCTAAGGAGCGATATATAAAGGGGAGGGGTGATGTCTGTCTGTACCGAAAGCACCACAGAGTAGAAATTGACAGAGAAGACATTTAGGATTACAAATACAAAATATGTCGTGTTGACTTGAAGGATCAAACATTTTTGGGAAGGAAGGATGCAGGTACTTCGGTTCATCCTCTGTCAAGACAGAATACACCCAGCATAACTTCATTGAGAAGCTCTGTGGTTCTATATCCCTGGGATATTGGTGACAGACTGCTCTGACACTCAAACTCAGATACCATCATGAGTTAATGCATCATCCACATGCACCTTTGAGGATTAGTGTTCATCTGTCAATATCAGTCTGCTGGACTAAATGTGTGAGGGCTAACCACTTAACTACCACCCACGAGAGATGATCACATCATCCCAAAATGTTACCCGATCTATCCAAGATGGAAAACCTTGCTGCAATGGATATGAAGGACTAAGAACGGCCCGTAAGCAGACACCTGAAATCCAGAAGATTCTTTGGTCTGTACCTAAGGAGAGCGGACCAGTAGGGAGGCCCCGAAACTGCATCAAAGAATGTCCTAAAAAGATTACTACAGATCAAATGAAAGCTGCTCGTATAACCCTATCTTCTGGGCTTAACGGGGTACAGAGAAGCTCGACTAAATTCCTACGAGATTAGATCACTTTACGAAAATAACATTGGATCAAAAGCCCTTGGTGTGTTGCACACGCCCTTACAGGTGACCCAAAACAGTTCATATCTCTGACCGCATAACGTATGGCAGTAAACAGCCAGCTATTCAAAACTATATAGAAGCATCTGTGTGTAGCTAGCAATGTGTAGTCGATTCATGACATTTCAGTCAGATGACAGACAGGGCCACATTAGGCTGTAATACCAGTCCGATCTTAAAGGAAATGTCATCGTGCTTTCTCATAAATACAAGGCCTTTATGAAGTAATAAAATGGGGGCTCACTACCACACAGTCAGATGTATCAAATTGAGTTTAGTGACAGAGATAGCTGCTGTCTTAACATTTCGAATCGAACTGCAGATTAAAGGCTTCTGCCCATGAATGAGCTGTGTCTTTGGGGCAAATATTTGCAAGTGAATGAATCATTCAAAGAAAGTCAAAAACAAATAACAGTTGTCCACACGGTCGGGTCCAAAGCTACTTTCACACACAAAAAAGAGGTTCTTTAAAGTCCATCCCTTCTCCTGGCCAATTTACCTTTTATCCCAACCTTAAACTAAGGTATTTTAAACGAACCATCTGTTTCTTGCCATTACAGCAGGGTTTCAAGCCTTCAATATGCCATCTGCTTTTGTTTTTATTTCTTTAGGCTCGTAAAACTGCATTCACCTCAATTTAAACCAAAATAATCCACAATTTGATTAACAATCTAGACAAAGCAGACTGTGGAAATGTCTCAATTATGCTATGGGCTAAATCTTGAGTATACTGTACAAGAGAGAACGTGTATATTGTACTTTGTTCATGCAAAGACATTGTCAGGGTATCAATGCATTACACAGTGATTGCTCTAAGTCCAGAATGAGTGGTTCCATTCAGTTGCTTTTAACTCGTCCAAGAGGCAATATTCACTGAGCACCAAAAAAGTGAAATATTATTCTGGCAAAGCAGTTATCCACGCATATGGTGTGGCAATAAATGTATCAAAAACAAATACCTAAAAGTACAAAAAAGGGAGGGATGGAGATCGAGAAAGAACTTGTTGAGGTAGGTCTAAAGCCTTACCTTTGCTATCTTAACCCTGATCCCAGTTTAATACACTACAGCATGCAGACAAATGGGAAGAATCTTCTACAGCCAGACTGTCTCCTGAGGTCTCAGCATGGAATGTTAGTTCTGCCTTCACTATGGAAACACACTCAACTCTACTGACTACATCATAATGATGGCAAATTATCAACAGATGTCACACATCCTACACAAAGCACCCCTTTAAAAGCATTTCAGTCGGTGGTCGATGGTAAGTGTTCCACCGAACAAGGGCAACGGCAAAATGTCTTTATCATAAAACCTCCTGAGGATTCAGTTCTGTTTGTGCCACCCTGTGTACGATCTCGGGGATCTTATGTGCCTAATGACCGGGCTATTGCTGACATACAGTACAGTAAGGGACATGTCAGTGTCATTGGAGCCAGTGTGGTTAGACTGGTGGGTGTGTGGACCCGGCCGAGGGTTGCAAGATGCGGGAATGTGAGTGACACAGGCAGCTTGTTGATCTGCACCTTCACAACCATAACCCCATGCCTTCCCCCAACCTTGTTCCTCTTTCCTCTCATACGCACCCACACACACACACCCTCACACACACACACACACACACACACACAAACCCCCACTTCTCCTACTAACTATCACACCTGGCACGTTGCCAAAAAAGATACCACAAACCACAGACCACCCAAACAATCAGCATTGCCTAGTGCAGCAATAGTGGCCTATTATTAGACAGGACAGATACTGCATATGCTGCAGATCCCCCCCCCCCCCCCCCAGAGAGAAAGAGAGAGAGAGAGGAAGCTCCTCCCCACCTGTTGGATGGCTGAGTGACTGGGCCTGGTGCTGCTAAGGCTACATGCCCCTAGCCTCAGCCCCCTGTCTCCTAGCCTCAGCCCCCTGTCTCCTAGCCTCAGCCCCCCGTCTCCTAGCCTCAGCCCCCCGTCTCCTAGCCTCAGCCCCCTGTCTCCTAGCCAGAGCTTAATGGGAACCTGGTTGAGGTTCTCATGGGAATGGGGCCTTAAGTCTGTGAACATCTCATGAATCTTAATGGACACTGGCACTATGCTCGCAATGATCATTCATCCAAACCATCCCTCTGCTTCAGGTGGTTTCAGTGCCTGTTCTCTTTCTTGTTAACCTTGCGAGACAGCTGGATTTGCGAGATCATGAGAATCCATCTTGCCAAACTCCAAGTTATCCGTTGGTGCCCGAACCACAGTGGTTCGGACCAATCAGCATCTCATGAGGAACTACTGGCAGCAACAGGCGTGGATGAAGATAGCCCGTGATTGACGATGATAGACAGATGGTTCATTCAATCACCTGCCAAGTATTTTTTGGAAACTGTCTGCCCTTTTCCAAAAAGTTGATAAGGATGACTTCCCAGATGGATATGTGTGACACACCATCTGGCAGAGTCAGGTTACTTTCTTGTGCCACTGCCTTCGTTCCTCGACCATGGCTATACTGTGGAAATATCCCTTCACTGGCATGTTTACTAGAACTTTTATGCTGTATTACTCATGCTGAAAATTAAAATAGTTTGAAACTGTCAAGAAGTAGGAAGTTTGTGTCATCGTGTAATGACTGTGAATGGTTTCTCGAGGAACAGAGGAGAGTCAAAATTGTTCTCCGGCCACAAGTCATGTGTGGACGGGTGATAGAATGCCATTGTATCATATCACAATGGACTGACTCCAACTGCCACTGTTTGACATTCATGCTATCTTTTTACACACCTGTCTTTTTTCCTTTTTTCAATTCTGGTTCCTCTAATGTCATGCAGCCACACAGTGGATGTTCAGAAACATGGTCCATACACTTCATGGTGCATAGTCTCCATTAGACACTATCATGGTAGAATCGATGGCTGCCAACACACCACACCACTCAATCACACATGTAGGCTATTGTACATTGACATTTGCACACATTAAGATGTGTACATGCTTCTTCCATCCAAACACACGCATGTTACGAAGGTGAAGACACACAAGTGTCTGAATGGATGATTAATACATGTATGTGTGTATGCCGCAGCATTTGTCGATGTTGAAAGCGAAAGTGTAGAATGTTTAGTGTGGTAGTGTAGCGATAGTGTACAATGTCTTTCCTTGATGAAGTTAACATCTAAAAACAATTTTAACATTTTCTATGCACACACCACAGAAGGCTTTCAGGCCCATAAAGACAATTCTGGATCAATTCTGGATCATCTATACTTGGTTATGATTACCTTCCATGGCCTAAAATACCTGTAACATTGTCAAATTGACAGTTGACAGCAGAAGACGATCCCTATCTCAAAATACACAAGGACATTCTCTTGTCACCATTCTGCTTTGTGTAACAATAGAATTGCTTTTCCAAAGCATCCTGACATTTACCTGGAACCCTTTTGTCTTTCAAACTAAAATAATATTATTTGGGGCTCACAAGACACATGTACACCTGTGTTGAACAAACAGTAGATTACGGCCCTTGGATTATTCCAGTGTATAGAATAAACCTATCCTCCTTGTTCCTCCTTGAACGACCACCTGGGTTGTGAGACAGTATCTTCCAACAGAACAAGGATGTAGACTATCCCAAAAGACACCATACCACAACTAACCCTAGAAATGGCCTCCCAGATCATTGGAAACCACTGAACATTAGCAGACATCCAACCAAACCCACATATCAAGTCCTGCCATAGGACACGCCCCTAAAGTCTCAATGTTCCACACTGTAGAAAACACACACAAGTACATCAGCAGAAAGGGCGTATAGGATTATACAGAATACCGGAATAGAATATATAATATAGGACTACTTACTGATCCTATCGCTGCTAAGACACATCATTTATTGGCACAATGACACACATAGGCTCATCCCATTGGACAGAAATATCACCAACACGTTAACCAAAGACATGTTATACCTTGTATGAGAGTCCATTCTTAGCACAACCTTAGACCATTGAACATTTGGATGGATCG
This sequence comes from Hypomesus nipponensis, assembly GCF_054491055.1. Taxonomy (NCBI): domain Eukaryota; kingdom Metazoa; phylum Chordata; class Actinopteri; order Osmeriformes; family Osmeridae; genus Hypomesus; species Hypomesus nipponensis. Next base: position 12,952,777 of record NC_140371.1, on the reverse strand, counting down.
GTCACTTACCCTAGAGATGGTCAGTGGCATGTTGAAGTCCTTTCCTCCCTGCAACCTAAAGCCCCAAGGCGCTGGCCCGCTCAGTGACACGTTGTAGGTACTCATTCTTCAAAAGTCTTTGTTGTTTGGATTATTGTCAGATCTTTTTCCAAGGTGGTGACAAAAAATGGGGGTTGGGGGGGTTGGGGCAGGAGCCGAATAGCCTCTGAAAGAAAATAAAAACTTGATGTAACTCGACTGAAAGACTGAAAAGTTTACAATAGTTCCCCAAAGTGCCTCACAAAGGCCCGGTGAGAGGAGAAAGCACCGCTTTATCTGAAAGAGAGAATAATGAGAATAGATAATGACAGAAAAACAGTGGAATGAGTGAGAGAGAAGAGAGAGGTCTTGCCTGCTCTGATGAGCTGAAGTGACAGCCTAAGAATAGCCACCTACTCTGCACACTGTGATAGCACTGTGGCATTGTGGGGGGGGGGTGGTGGAGTGGGGGGGGGGGGGTCCCGTATATGGCATGTAAGGAGACACCCAGAATGCCAGACCTTCCATGATACACAGGGCTAATATAGCCCCTTCCATGGCCAACAGATTTTTCTAGACACCCCCTCCCCCCCAAAACCCTCTATCAGGGGTCTTCCTCACACCGGTTCTCCCCAAACACACCTCATGTTTGGGGGTGGCTTGAGGAAAGGATAAAAGGATTAACATAGTTCTGATCCTACATATTCTGCTATAATTTTGATATGCACTATTTGTATGTCGCCCAAGTGTCTGCCCAATGACTAAATGGTAAATGTAAACATACACAGTAAACGACTATTGGATTTTGTGTGGGTCCCTAATCCAATCAACTTTCCCATTGACCTTGAATATGGAAAACTATTTGGTACTGGGTAATGCAGTTCTAAGAAGACGTCAGGCCTGGTAACGCTCCAGACATAGACAGACAGCAGCTCTCTGGTACTGATACAGTGGGCAACTCCAGTCCTGTCACGACCCGAACTACTGTATTCAGTCACACAGGACATGAGATAGGCTAGTCATTAAGGACCTGCGCCCTGGCCTAGCCTAATTTGGAAGAGGCCTGCCTACCAAAATGTTTCTGAACTAAGTTTAGTCCTCCTTATCAATGGGAAGTATTATATGAGAGGGTAAATATGGAAAAGAAACAATTGGCTAGCAGGGACAAAACAACAACAAAAAGAAACCCAAGATACATTGTATTACAACAAGTATGTTACTGTATCTTGGAAATATCATTATGTGTGTGTGTGTGTGTGTGTGTGTGAGAGAGAGAGAGAGAGAGAGAGAGAGAGAGAGAGAGAGAGAGAGAGAGAGAGAGTAGCCATCACATTCATGCATGAGATATTTCCTGGTTGCCCTCAGTGGCGGAGTTAAACCCAGTGTGGTATATTCTGTTCGGGGTGGGGTGGGGGGGTGGGGGTTGTAGGGTTTGTCTCTAAGCCCTGTGAATAGACTACTGACCATGACTCAGTGTGTGATCACAAAGAGGGGTCCGACATTGAATCTCACTCTGTACGCACACATTTGACTGCACTGTTATTGTATCAAGCCATAACACACACAACTAATTACCCTCTTGATATGACGCAGCAATGGCCCCAGGTCAAGAATGATCAACGCTCAAATAAGAATACCTGGATGTGCTGTTCCACTAGGGCACGACAAGAAGAAGTAGGCAGTGAGCTAGCTAGGAAACAATCTGACGATACTTGGAGCGAAGGCATGAGACCACTCTATCTACGATATCTGCCACGGTACATTGCAGCACTCAACACATCTACAGTAGGAGCAGGGGTATGCCAATCATGCAGCTGTTGGGAACACAGCGAATGTTCCACTGATCCTGGTCTATCCTGTCACAGGCCCACTCCACTACTCAGACATGTGGTGGTGAGACAGCCTATGAGGTCATCCGGATACTGCTTTATCAGCCAATGGCAGGCATGTAGGGCTGGAGTTCATTGGTCCTGGTCTGGTGTCAACTGAGAGATAGAGATGTGGTTGTGGAGGGTCATGGAGAAGCATTGGCACTTGATCTGTCTGCCTGGTGTCTACCTGTCCCCTTAGGTGGCCCAGTGTTGGCCCAGTGTGAGTCTATTCACAATTCTGCTACATAATAGTCTGACGCTGCCCTTCCTGGAACCCAGCAGCTGCACCGAGCTGCGCTATTACATTCCAACAACAATCATCAAACCTCGAGATTCTGTTCAAGTCATTATTTTCTCTCCGGGTAGATTGAAATGTCTCACAATACCACACGTTTCCCAGACAGACTGTAAATTACTTAGTAAACAATGTCAGTGTCTGGACAGCTACAGGTAAGATGTCCTGCCTGAAAAGGACATCATAGTAATAGCAACTGCATACGTATGTATTATGCAAATGTCCTGTATATTCATATGCTGAAAACTTAAATAATACATGCTCAAGTAGCCTCCCAAGTCAAACTATTTAGATACACAAATCAGCAGCACGATTCGTATAAATGCAATGTAGGTCAGGATAGTATAAACTTCAATTAATAGTCTACACAATCACATTTCCGCTTCTAAAAGTTGATGACAGCTTCAGGTCTGGTTTCAGCAGCAACAGGTGATCCAGAGTGGGGAAGAATGGAATTTCAGGTGACAACCAAAACGGACGTAATTGCATGTTCAAGTGTTAATGTCGAAAACCGGAGCAGGCATCCGCTTACAGCATGCAACTGAGTGGTTATTCAGACAAACATGATCCCATGCAATGCGTTGTTTTGACCAATGGCGACAAACAAGGATAAATTATTGTTAAGCAACAAGTGGTTTAAAGGCCCTTCAGTTCCTGTCAAGTTAAGCGCTCAAAAGGCGACGGCTTTACGTTACTACCTGCAGTTGTTAAATGCGGTCCTCCTCTTGCCGTCCCCTCTTGAGTTTCGCTACAGTATGACACTCGGGACAACCTTATCCGATCCCCGGGACCCTAGGGCTACGTCAGCTCACGGAAGGGGGGGGGGGGGGGGTGTTAACGGAGGATTTTCATTAAAGAGGAATTATTAAAGCGACAGTCATCCTTTTCATGTTTACGACCTCGTTCACCATCAAAATAGAAAGGAGAATGGAAAGATTAATGAATAGTTCGAAACATAATACGTTTCGTAAGAGCTATTGTGTGTCATGTCCCACCGTTCAACACCTGCCGCTGTCCACATATTGTCACCCAACTGGGTCGTCTGAAACTTCAAAATGTTTGAATTTCAACGATTTATGGCTTGGATGCAGCTGTTCAGTGCATAACAGTCTTGGCACTTACTCATAATTGCGGGATATATGATTGTCAGCGGCATTGACAGCCTGTTGCTAAGAGATTTGTCACAAGAAACATTCAGTAGCCCATTTCTTTCTGTGCATTCCTTACTCCAGATGAGCTTATGAGATACAATGATGCTGTGTACTAATGCATCGGTACTGACTGAGACACCGAGTGCCTCAGCCTCAAGACTAGAAGACTCAGACTCTGGTCTGTCAATCACGCTTGGAGCAGTGAAGGATGGGGAGCGCTCAAGGGACTCATCAACATCATCACCTTATTCCCCTGCAGTCTCCCTGGCTCAGAGCAGTCAAAATCACACTGCGGGAGGAATCCAACCAGAGGGAAAGAGACAGGAAATAAATCCAGGGATTCTTTACCGGCCCCTAATGCTAACCTGCTATAAATAGCTCCATCCCACTGAATTCCTGAGAGAGACAGAAAATAAGGGCTGGGTATGGATGTAGCAGTGGTGGGATGTCATTGAGTTAGCGGTTTTGCAGATGGGCCAAATGTGGACATCCTTTTTGGAGCTGTACGAAAGGATGTTCAACATTTTCAACGTTTTGAAATGTTTTTTCTTGTGGGGGGGTCTTTTTCCATACATAGGTACTTTATATGTGCCGCTAATGAGCCAAGCGTGCTGAAAAGACCCACACTGGAAGTGTATGGACGAGTTAGAGTCTGTTAAGCAGATAACTGAAACCGGGGATTACAGAAATTTGCAGGACAGAAAGATCCTTCCATACCCAATATTTATCCATCTCACTGACTCTATTGGGGTTATTGACTCTATTTATTGGCAGTGAAAGGCAAACCAAAGGTTGTCTCTGTGCTGTACCAATAGTCCAACTATAATCATGGACTGCAGACTGGGAAACTTTTCCAAACACCTTGGAAAGTAAATATATTGTTTGAAAAAAGAAAAGGAGGCTGGAAAGGTGAGCTTGCCTCCAACGCCACAATGCACACAACAACTTGGATTTATACCATCGATCTGTAGAAGAAAAACTGCCTCAATTTTAAAAGAGATTTACTAGTCTTTTTTATGTTTCACGTATCTATCCAGAAAACGGAAACACCCAGCAGGACAGGTAGTGAAACCTCTCACATGTTTCTGTGTAATGAATGATTCACACAAGGTGTGAATTCTTTATCTGGGTTTCGAGAACCGAGGCACAGAAAGTTAGGATGCAGCAATGTATACTGTAAATCATGTTTTAGGCCCTGACAATGATTGTGTAGGTAAATCTGTGGGAGAGATGTGCAGAATAATTTATTGGTGAGATTGTAGTTCCGTCTCCATTATTACCACTGAGATTATTGTGAGGACCATCCTTTACATGAACTGCTTGTGGTAAACACACTCACACGCACTCACATGTTTAGAGTTGAGCGGTGGCTTGCATGGGGTTGGAACACCAATAGCAATGGAAACTTCCACATAGACGTCGTAGACTCTCAAATACATACACGTGACACATGAGGAACTGGACACGTTTTGCAATGGTCCCACTTAAAGGTGTAAATGTGCATTCCTGGATATTCCTGGACGTTCATTCATCAGTCATCTATGGAGGGAATGTTGTAGCTGATGTTGCTCTTTGTGGATAGTTTAAGCTCTTTGACAATCTAGGCTCCTGGTTTAGTTGATGTTAGCAAAGACAATAGCCAACCTTTCATTGAGAAGCAAAATATTACAATTCGACTGAAGTTTTATGTACAGTTCATACCCATGTCGTTCCCACTCAAATGTTAATCTCAAATCACCTCATAGGCTTTGCTGCCGATGAGCTACTCAATGTCAGCATTCTCTTATAGCACAGATACAAAGTCCCACATTTTTTGGGAAACAATGGTCAGAAACAATTAAAAAATTATTGCATCTGCTGGGTTTTTCAATACACCCTGATTTTGAAGAAATCTCCAAGGCCCAAAATCTCTCATGCTCTGCAACAGTGTCTAAGTGTTTGTTCTCACACCAAGACTGTGGTTCAGAACCATCCAGAAATCTGTGTGAGGTGAGAAGAACACCCACTGGATCTCAATGTCAAATGGAGGTCATGTACTGTACTGAATATGTGGTTACATAAAGCCCACCCACCCTGTGTCAGGCTGTCCCCACTACCTGGCCCTGCAGGTCACAGCCTGGCCACAGAAAAGCTGGTGATGATGGGATGGTTAACATTCTACCAAACCTCAACCCTCTGTCTGTGATCAGATGTAGTGCCTGCATACTTTGAACAAAAATATCCATGTCTTTTCTGGTGCTGCAGTCCATGTGTCATGTGACTTGGTGTGCTTTTCTTGTTTTCTTTTTTTTGCCATCTGATTTTCCCTTTGTAGAACTGTTGTTCCAGTGTTAGGTTCCATGTATTATGCAACTGGAAATATATGCAGATTAAATTATTTTAGGGGTTGCTCATGATTTAATATTTACATTTTCTTGTCTATTCAGCTCATGTATTGTTTTATGTAATGAGTTGACATTGGGAATGAGAGAGAAAAAGAGTGCATGACAGTAAGTTGCATTGAAAAACTTTGTTATTTTTGTTATATGACTGCACATTATTTGTGAGTTTGTAAGCAGTTCATTAGCTCTACTGTGGCCTGTCAGTACCACACAGAAGCCGAGCGCAGAACAGCATGACCCATGAGACCTCCAGGTCAAGAACACAGAAAACCCCCCAGGATACTTTCATGTTGAATTTTGTCCAAACCTGTAAGACACAATTTATCTGAGACAAAATCATAACACAGTAAGTACTGAATGTTTATTTAAAAATATAAATGAGAATAACACTGCTTGGACATACGGCAATTTGTAATCTACAATAAATCCTTATTTTATAACATTTATATATATAACAGAAAAATAGCCATGTGTGATAGATGCCTCTCAAAGTACAAACAATACTCTCAATAACAATAAATATACATGAACACGTATTTGAAACACCTGCATGTATGCATGAAACACCTTTCTACAACGCAACAGATAAAAATCAGTCTTAACATTTGATGACTCAATGTTGACCACACTGCCCATCTCACTTTTTGGACTTGAATACTACAGATTTATCATTAGAGCTGGGGGATCATTTCCGAGGCTGCATCATTGGGAGTAAGTCAAGGGTCAAAGCCATTAAAGCCATTTCCAGACCTTCACGTCACAGAAGTGCTCCAACAAGAGCAGCGTGGGAGAATCATCATGACTACATTGACATTTAGTCATTTAGCAGATGCTCTTATGCAGATGGGAATGCCCCTGTAAGTCCCAACGGCAAGAAAGGTGAAGTGCCTTGCCCAGGGATACAACGTAATTTTGCATGGCCAGGAATCAAACTGGCAACCTTCTGATTGGTATTCCATTCCCTAACCGCTCAGCCATCTGACCCCATGCTGATAAACAGCATGAAGGTACACGTGGTCAAGTCCTACATACATTAACAAGACTGACCATGTTAGAAGTAAGCAGGATTGCATGATAAAACAGCTTTTGTGGTATCTGTGGTATTCAGCACTGTGAAACAGGCTGAGAAATGTTTGTTGCAAGATTATTTTCAAGTTGTTCTTTTTCTCTTGTTCATATTGTTTAGGACTGTCAGAACTGACTGTCAGAACCTGTGTTCAGGTTCATATTTATGTTGTTTTGTTTGCAGCGAAACAAGCCTTAATTTTACTCAAATTATACTTGTCACATTATGTATTAATAATGATGATTGTAGGATGTACAATATAACTGCACATAACCCCCTAATTAGACATACATACAATAATGATGTCCCTTTCAACCACATTTGTGAGTATTTTGCATTTTACATTCTAACACTCGTCATATCAAGACGTACAATTCACTTAGTTAAACCACAAGTGAAAAGGTTTTTATCACAACTTAAAGGCAGCACACACAACTAAACACAAATATACAGAAACTTTCTTTAAACAAAAATATAGGCCTATTTAATGTGTAGCGGGGTTTGCTTTTTTAAGATCAGAAATACTTAATTTATAATAAAGTATCTAGTTAAGGGGGCACCACCTCAGAATTTGTTTAAAGGGACTGAGGAAACCTTATTAGCCTTCGTAAAAATCAATCTAATCTTAAGTATTGAATTATATTAAAGTAGAGCAGATCAGATAACATTAGGGATAACACGAGTATTATACACAATGATTTATTTAAGAAAATGTAATTATATAATGAACAAATACCAGAGAAGTTATGGGTCAGTCTCGAGTTTGAATAGTACAGTATACTATAATAAGAGCGGGATACACAATGGCTGTGTGAAGAGTGCGTGGGAAGGGAGAGAGAGGCATAGGCCTTGTTAGAAAATTAGTCTAGCAGTAACTATATCCTAACGAGAGTTAGGTTAGGTTAAATCATTTGTAAACTAAATCAAACACAGACAAATTAAACCACAACTTGCCAATGATGTGAAGAAGAGGGGTCAAAGTTCCGTTGTCGTCAAACGGTTGGTAATTAGAACAAAGGGATCTTTCGTCAAACTTCCTGGTGGTCCAGTGAGTTGATAATTTAGAAGAATACGTTGGGAGTGAAGCGTTAACTTCAAGTTTATTCCTACGAAAAAGCGGGGGTCATTGTTAATCGTCTCGGTTTTTTATAATCCTCAAAGAAAGGGGGGTACCCTTGTGAAGGTGAATTTGTTCATTGGCCAGTTACTTGTCGTCCTGAGATTCACGTAGGCCTAAAGGTGTGAAATGGCTGGTAACTTTGGTTTCAGTGTTTCAAATGTTCATGCATCGTTTTCCTTCAAAATATGTATGATACAATTAATTAAATCTGAAGCGTAACTCTACCTGAAGGGAGGTTATGATCAAACATCAATTAAAACAACATTCTAAATAATGAGAAATGCACACATTATAACACATAAACTACTGTCATTGATATAGTGTCCATGAGTTGTGTAGTCTTTGGGGGATATTTATAAATCCAGGAAAAGTAATTTTTCCTCAGACTCCTTTCTCCATACTGCAGACCATTTTGGTCTACCTTCTGACCCTATGCTGGCCCAGAAGCTTAGAAGCTTCTCCTGGAAGATAAGGGGGGAACCCCTTTCCCTTGTCGGGGGTAGGAGAAGGGGGTGGAGTACCGTGTTTGGTCTGTTGGCGCTGCATTCCAAATGTTTGGTACTTCTTGTTCAAAATAACACTCTCTTACATGTCCTAAAGTTGGTTTGATTACATGGGGAGTCAAGGTTTCCAATTGCTTTTTAAATTAGCTTTCCCTACGGTTCCATTTTATAAATATCTTGAAGGATATTGCATTCGCCTTAAATGAATAGCAGCATGAATTTCCATTCATACTTTGGGCAAAAATACTGTTTTCACATATTGTCATTGTTAATTGAATATGGAAACCTTTCAAGGCCAGGAGAAAGCAGAGAATGAGGCATGATGACATGGAGAATCATTATTAATTTTAAGCAGCTTCAGACAAATATAATTTCTACTAGGCTTACTGTTACTGTACAAGACAAGATGTTTTTGAAAAGCATCAATGGCAAACAAATAGAAACATGGAATAGGAGGGCCTGCAGTTAGCAAGTCAACAACAAAGACCTCCCCCGTCCTTCCCCAATACTTGCTTTCTCTCTCCCCGTCCCTAACCCTCTCCCTCTACCCACCCCCCTCTCTCCCTCTGCCGCCCTATACTCCCTCCTTTTACTTCCCTCTCTCTGTTGACAACTTCAGTCAGAGAGGGGGATTTGAATCAATATCCTGGAGAACCTGACATTTCCCACCCCCCACTGCCTGTCCTCTGTGACTCCTGGCCCAGATAGATCAGTACAATATCCCTCTGTTGCTCTCTTGAGTCAAGCCCATGCTACCACAGAAACACACACAGACACACGCATACACACACACACACACACACACTCACATAGGCAGCACCATTTCTCTCTATCCAACTCATTCAGCTTCCCAACATCTAAGACAGCAGGAGAGGATTTAGGTTGTGAACAGTGTTTGAAATAGTTTACCGTTGTGTGAGTTTGGGACTTCCTGACTCAAAACCTCAGAAGATAAAAGTCAAATAAAATAAAACACCATTTACTCAGCCAGTAAACTTGGCAACTTCCTGTCATCCTTGTTTGGTAACTAAGTAAATAAAATAAAAACATACAGCATTAACATAAAGGTGAACAACACCCATAGAAAAGTTGAAAACACAACTAGACAAATACAAATAAATACAGGTGAGGGGAATCAGACGGTTGGAGCAGAAGAATCGATGACGTTGGCAGGTAGGGTGGGACCTTGCTGAACACTCCCCATCGTCTCCATAGTAACATCCCCAGCCCCGATGATGCCGTTGAACGCTCGGGTGCGGGAGGAGCGGGAGCTGGCTCGAAGGACAGCTAAAAAGGGGCTGGACTCTGACGTGATGACAATGCTTGGAATCCGACCAATCATTCCTCTTGTCACAGATCCTTCCAAGTCAGCGTTCTGTCAACATGAAAGAGAGAAGACAACATTTTAAGATGTACAGTGGACTTTCTGTGTTGATTATCCATGGAGACATGGGGGAAGATTATTTCTGGCTAAAAGACAGTCGTATCCGTATCAAGAAGATAACATCTCTCAATATTTTGTATCTTTAGCCCAGAGTAATTCCTGTGTTCCTCATGTCACCTTAATCAGCCAGCATCGTTCATACTTTGACATTATCTGAGATGACTTCCAAATGAAATTGCAAGTGGCAATATTCCCCTCGTAGGGAGAGGAAGCTAGACACCCAGAATGTTTTCGGGCAGTTAATTCTGTCGCTCATTCATAAACCCATTTAATCTGCTGTGACATTTATTGAGATTAAACAACAGTGATTTAATAAGGCCGCTTCCTCCTTGCTTCTGTTGTTAACATGCCTCCTGGAGAGTACTGTCAGGTTGTGTGCAGGAACAAATTAGCCTGCACCTTTAATCATTTGACTGACTACAGCTAGGATGATTGGTCCCAAGCATGCTGATAGACCAGGAGCCGTATTGGTTTTGGGAACTGTAAAAATGGCGGGTTCCTGGATTTTATTGAATTGAACGTGGAGCCTTGGTCATCTGAGGTTGGTTCATTATCCTACATGGAGCCTCCAGTCTTTGCTGGCCCAGCAGATCAATGGGGAAACAAACGATGAATTGACTGACTGTTGGGTCTCTTGTCAATACTTACAGCTGGAGGTTGTCCTCGCTCACAGTGGCCCACACCTGCGATGGACATATCTGTGTCATATGAGGTCTGAAGGGAAAGAGAAGCAGTTGAGATTAGGTAAATAGCAGTTTCATACCCCCAAAAGTGGGTACACATGTCCATTAGTCCAGTGATTTGACTTTACTGAGTCTGTGGAGTGAGCCTGATTGATGACATCCATTTCAAACACATTCACATGAAACGTGCTCATCAAATGGAAAACCACATGAAATCCCTTTATTGGTGCATGATTTGGTTTGCACCACACTGATGAAAAGGGATTACTTCCAGTGCTGTGAGTTGCAGGCCATGTGTCTCATCATATGTCACTGCGGATCATCTGAAACGGGGCACTTAACATCTCAATCTACAAACTCACAGGTTTATTTCAACCATTAAATCAGAGGCAAATGGGATTTTCTCATTCAAGCTGGAAAGCATATTTCACAGCACAAAGAGCAGCCTCAATCCCACTCATGTCCCTAAAAGATTATTCCAGAAAATACACAAAGTCTGGGATTAACATGAGGGCACAAATGATGAAAAATGCAAACGTGCCTCGAGTGGCACAGACACATTTGCCCCAGACATGCTCGTTTCCCAGCTGAATCCCATCACAACCAAGAATCCACAAGGTCACTAAGGTCACTGAAATTCCCTCAGCATTCTGATTGGTTGTATTACAGTGTGGTATGGGAGCTGCACAGACAGGGACCGCATAGCCCTTCGAAGTGTGGTCCGTTCTGCTGAGTTCATCATCGGCAGGAAGCTCCCAGCCCAACAGGACACCTACCACACACGTTGCCTGAGGAAAGCCGGCAGGATTCTAAGAGACTGTTCCCACCCATCCTTCAGTCTCTTTCCCCCGTTGCCTTCTGGCAGGCATTACCGCAGCATCCGGTCGCGCACACACATACTGGACAACAGTTTCTACCCAAGGGCCATCAGGCTTCTGAATGGTCACTGATATGGACATTGATTTACTGCACACTAGTCACTTATACACTGTCACTTTCAGCTACTGGTTGCACTATCAGTAACATTGCACTAGTGTACCTCACTGTACCTCGTTACCAGGCTCCTGTATGGTCATTGACATAGTCACTGATCTGCAATTTTGCACTATTGTACTGTACTCCACTTAAGTTAGAATAGGTTATAGGGTTGAAATAGGTTTTATGTGAATTAAGGGTTGGTATAGTGTATTATTTATTGTTATCAGTAATTTAGGAAGTTTTAGTATTAGTGTTAGTATAGTCGATTATTTATTGCTATCTGTATATTTACACCCTAACAACCCTAACCCATAAGTTTCACTTATTTAAGCTCAGTATAGATGTAAATTATGTTTTGTGTACTTTTATGTTATGCCAGGTGCTTGCGTTGTCCTGTCCTAAACATTTCAGTGCCCAGTCTGACCTTGTGTTGTTCTGTGTACCTGACAAGTAAAAGACTTGACTTGACTGAAAGGGAAAAAAATGGGGTGTAAGGGTTTAGAACGTAGGCCAACTGTCACAGTGTGGGATACAAGTTCTAATCCGCTGCTAAGATGAACGGATGGAAGTGAAGGAACAAGGTCAAGAAACCGTCCTAGTTTTGATCCCACGACACAACAATTCAACTTATCCGCCACTACAGGTTCTAGGATGCACTGCTTCTCTCACCTCTGAAATAAAATACACGTTTACTGTTTTGGATAAAAGCTCAGAAATACTTCTGTAAGTACAAGAATCCTACTGTAAACCTCACATCCCAAGTAACCATTACACATTAGGGACATGACATTAATACCATCTGCCTGGTCTAATGCCCTCCCACAGAGCTCACTCAACAGATACTTCTATCTATCCAAGATGCATGTCAACATCCTGTCTCTGAGAAATACAAGATCAGCCCTCGAGCGATGTGATTGGCTGACACAAATCCAGAGGCACATTCCAGGCCAAAAGACTGTTTATTAGATTTGAGGCAGATTTTGCCTCATGAATCCTTCTTGATGGAAGTTGGAGTACTACTCAGTTTCCCCTCAGTCTTGTTGGACAATTACAGTACGTATGGTCTCCAGCTGCTTTTTTCAACAGAGTTGTAGAGCTCAATCTGAGATATAAAAAGGCAAACTGCTGGTGGTGCTGCATTAGCGGGTGGAATGCAAAAACAAACGTAAGCCCTCAAGCAAGTCAGGGGAACTCTTTGTAACTGTCATTAGCTCTCATTGACGTCGTTATCACATCATTTTGCAAGTGTGTACGGTCACACGTACGGCATTCTCATGTTTGTTCAATACATACATAAAAACAGACACAAACCCACACAAGCAAGCACACAGACACACACGTTCCACATGGAATGGGTCAATACTGCCCACATGGGCAACAGCTTTCAATGGGGCTGTGATTGTACCTTCTCAAAAATGCCCGAGTCGTGGTTCCTGATCTTGGACTTGAAGCTGGAGGAGCACGAGGGCTTGAAATCAGGCAGCTCGGCCGTGTCCTTACTGATATCACAGGACACCTGACGGCTAGCAGGCCTGGAGCCCGAACCTGTCAGTTCAGCCTCCGTGTCCGTCCAGCCCTGCTTAAAGTCCAAACAAAACACTTCAGTATCCTCGACTGTGCGTCTCGACGCAAACAGACCGAGGTACACACGCACACACGCCCCGTCTCACCGATTCACTGTCAGAGACAGAGGATAGACGGGACTTGACTGTGCTGGTGCGTCTGAAGTTGTGGCTGATGTCCGACGACTGGCTGGTGACCGTGGAGCGCCGCGTGGACATGAAGCTGCTGCTGAAGGAGCGAAGTTCTCGGGGACGCACGCACAGCAGGGCCCCCAGGCACGGGATGTACTTGGCCAGGGCTAATCTGGGAAGAGAGACGGTGAAGGGAGGACACTGAGATGGAGGTCCAAAGGGTTCAGCTTGTTGGAAGGTTCAGGTAATAGGTGCAGCAAATGACTTACCAATAGCTTGGTAAGTGACTCTTTGCAAAGGGAGGAACGACATGTCTGTCCTTGCTTATATGGTGACATGCGTTTACTGAGTGTCTTTGTTGTCGAGTCGATACCATATAATGCAATCATTTACACCTTAACCAAAGCTTGGGCCATTTAAGTAAATACCATCTCGCTATAGCATTTGTTGCTACGGTGCTATTTTGGCTATTTTTGTCTGAGGATTAGTATGGGTCTGTTCAAATGTGCAGTACCAGGAATCCCCCTCAAAGGTACAATACCAGGTAAAACCCTGGTTCTTGGTTCATGAGGAATAATTACAATTGAGCTTACCACACTCCCAAATGGTTTTGTTTTAAAGGAAATCGTTGGCTCTGGACATGTCACTATGAATCAGACCACAGCCAATGAGCAACCAATCAGCTGTGTCCTCCCTCGAAAGCACTTAGTGCTGTTCACAGCAGTTCAGACATCCCGGATATTAAACATAAAACATGATGTCCAGATGATAGTACATCCAGGTTAATTGATGGTCAACAGAATTCAGGCCGAGCACAAGCTAGCTTAGCTTGACGGGAGAGTGTTTCTCAGATTTGATCGATCCTGATGTGATGGACGGCTCACTGGGCAGGTGCGTATTAGTCAAATGAAGTCCCCCTGGTGGGTAGGTGATTATTAGGTTAGAGTATGTTGAATAAGCAGATGTTTATCTGACCCATATTCTCTTCTGATGCTGACTTCTAACTGCTGAGGTGCCACAAAGAAAATGCAGATTACTTTCGCTCCCATATTATAATGGTGCCCAAAATAGGCAAGGGAAGAGGCTTAAGAGGCATCAACAGGTCAGAGTTTCCATGGCGCCAGACAGAACTGGGTTACCTGTACTTGGGGTGGGTGATGGCGTAGATGATGGGGTTGTGGATGGCTGAAGCCTTGGCAATCACAGCCGGAACTGAGTTCATGTAGGGCGTCAGAATGTCTGCATACCTGCATGAGACACAGACCCCAGGAGAGACACTGTAAATGGTAAACAGATGACGAATACCAGGTTGCCGTGGTTGCGCGTGACAGACAACAGGCGACGCGGCGTCTCCGGGGCTCACCCTGCGAAGGCCGTCAGGGCCACGATGGAGTAGGGGGACCAGGAGATGACGTACAGGAGGATGACGATGAGAGCGATCTTGGCCATCTTCCACTCGTTCTTCAGACGGTGGAAGCTCTTGATGGAGTCTCTGCTGCTCCCGTTGGAGCCGCCCACTTTGCAGACGGCCCTACGGGGCGGAACGCAAACGGTACACATCGGGCATGCGCACGCACCAGCCCATGTACACGTGACCGCATCCCTCTCTCTCTCTCTCTCTCTCTCTCTCTCGCTCTCTCTTTCTCACTTACTTGTTGGTGTGGCGTATGGCCTTGAAGATGAAGACGTAGCAGTACATGATGATGATGAGGGGGATGAAGAAGACGAAGATGAACAGCAGCATGGTGTAGGCTCGCACGGAGGGGGTGAAGGTCACGTAGTCCCAGGTGCACGAGGTCAACAGGCCTTCGGGGACATAAGCACCTGTGGGGGGGGGGGGGGGGGGGTGTAGAGCAAAGGAGAAGTGTTGAAAAAGACAATTCACTGAACACACGGAATGACAGTGGGGGCAGAGCCAAAGGTAAGACACTGTCAAAACACAGCCTCTTTTCACTGCGCTGACAACTGCAAGTTGTCCCTGGAGTGTCATTCGTTGACACAGAACTGTCAGTCACGTTGTCCAAAGACTTGACGGGACAGTTCATCAGGGACACACGTCCCAGCATGCATCTGCGACACACTCCACTCAAAAACCACCAATCACTTGTTACAATGAATGCCCTACTATGAAAGTGCGTGACATCGAAATATTTGGGGTTGTATCTTTCATGTTTTCTGATGCGTTTGTTTCTCTGAAGGGGGAGAGCTGACGAGATAATCAGCGACGCCGAGACGAGCAAAAGCCGTCAGATTCGTTTAAGGAGTCCTTCATGTGATTTGATGGGACCGGAGTGGCTGGGAAACGGCATCTAAAGAGATGCGGACGCACGCAGTTCCCTGACGTGGGCTCCTCGAGGCAGGCAACCAGCCCATCAACTCTCCTCTCCCCTCCAACCTCCCTGCAACCTCCCACTCTCTCACTCTGTTGGGTGTTTTCTGTAAAGGTAGGCCTGGCAGCTGCAGGGTTTGTGAGAAGCTAATCGTTGCCCATCTTCCCATAACCTTTCATTCAACATTCTACCCAGTCAGACGTCTTTGAGCCAGCTCAGCGATCTCTGATCCCGCAGCCAAAGCCTTATCCTGGGCCTGGCCACTGCACAACTCTGGATGGCACATCTAAGAAGGCCTCACCCAGCCAGACATGATTTTGTAAAATTTTCACTCCTTCCCTAACACTCCCACACCATCTCCCTCTGTCCACAGCACACATACACACACAAACAATCAGACTGAGTCATGCCAACCTGGCTTCTGAATAGCTTATCCCAAACCTAGTGCAAGGCCAAAGTAATGTGTTCACTGTGTGTCATAGTGTGGGTGTGTATGTGTGTGCACATGGGAGCTTAAGTCTATGTAGAGGTATCAGTGTGGTTGCTGAGCATATGTGTGTGTGTGTGTGTGTGTGTGAGTGAGTCTGTATGTGGGCGTGTGTGGACTCACTCCAGCCAAAGAAGGGAGGCAGGCTCCAGCCCAGAGAGTAAAGCCAGGCCCCCACAAGGATGAGCAAGGCTCGTTTACGGGACATGACACCAATGGAGGCCAGCGGGCGCGTGATGACAAAGTAGCGGTCCACAGCGATCACAGTTAGAGTGATCATGGAACAGATCCCAAACAGAGCCCCACAGAACGCGTAGAGCTCACAACCTAGGAGGGAGAGAGGGTATGGGAGGGAGGATGAGAGGAAGGGTGGGTGAGAGGGAGGGTGAGATGGAGGGAGGAAGGGAGGGACGGAGGGGGAGAGTGAGGGTGAAAGGGTGAAAGAGAAAGAAAGAGGGAAGGTGAGAGGGAGGCAGTGTGTACACTTAGTATGAGTATAGACAGACAGGCAGATATACAGTACATGGACAAATAGGCAGGCTGATTATTGGACACACTTCCCAAAAAACAATTTGCAGATGGGTTCACAAACCCAGATGATAGTAAGAAGTGGCTTTTATCTTGTTACAGTCTCGCACTCATCACATTAAATGGAAAGTGAACAGCGAAGTGGTGGAGGTAGAAAGTGGGAAAGCGAGAGAGCTGCTGATTGTCTTTATTTCATGTCTTGTCTTCAGGCTTGTTTTTGAAACTGGTGACCAGTAACCAGGTCCATCAGAAGGACAGCCTGCAAAATGGAGAAGCACCAGATAGGACGGTGGCTTCCTGTAAATGTGAGTTTCACATGTTCACACATTCCCACCTAACACACACACACACATGCACACACACACACCTAAATATCCAGTACAATTCCCCCAGAGGAACGTATTTCTGGATGCATGAAGAACATCCAGACACACGCACACACACATACACACAAAAATCCCATGGTGGTCCAGGCTGAGGGCACAGTTTGTCCTCAACCCAGGATCAACCCACACCTCCATGTTCATACATATCTTCATAAATACGGTTTTTCCAGGGTCAGTCCATGCTTAGTGGCCCACGATGACCCCTTACATTTCTTAAAATGTATTTGTGAAAAGCCTAAAAAGAAAGGTCATTTGAATGACCACCACAAGTAACTCTTTCATTTTAACTACTTTAATTATATTAATGTACAAACAATATATTTCCTCATGTACATTATGTTTGACGCAAAGTGGACCAACTTACTAGTATTGTAACAAGTGTCATTCAGTAGATGTGCATTGAAATAACCTTGTTTGTGCATCGGTAGTTAGGGTCATGGTGGTCATTTTAATTTCCTTTCTTTTGAGGCTTCAGATTCTGATGGTTACTCAATCCTCCTGTGCCATAGTGCAGGACAGGTAGTGCCAATATGACATGTTTATTATTATTGACTCAAATAAAAAATGGATTGAAAGTGTTTGCAACTATATATTTGTCAAGCTTGAGGTGTGCATTAGTGCTACCACATGCTACTAAACAGGAAATCCACTTGAAGACATCTAATTCTGCTCGGTCTATTTGATGTAATTATCTACATGGGTCAGTAGACTTGTGTCTGCTATTGATCATAATGATAATTGTAAATGTCAACATTTTGAAGGTCATTCGTTACTTAGGAACTAATGACTATTGAGCTAGCTCAAAAACATTCAATATGTTCATTATTTACAGTTGTCACCAAAGCAGAGTAATACTATTAAAAACAGACAGGACAATTTAGCAGTTCATTTTTGATATGACCATTTTGTATTTATTGTGTTTGCAGATTGAGTTCCATAGAAGTTGAAGTTCATCTGTTATTTTTTAAGCTATTGTTCAGATGATATGCATGTGATGTATGACGGTCTGCTTCCCAAAAATGTGTTGTTTTCAGACAGAGGGAGCTTTTTTTCCCCCCAATCTCAGTGTAAACAAGTGTTACGCAGTTAGGGAGAGAGCTGAAATGGCTTAGCCAGTAGCTTGTTCACTCCTTTCATATTTTACTAACCCTGAATTGAACAGTATTTCAAACAAATCTGTCGAATACAATGTAGAGAGGAGGAATAATAAAATGATGTGGAACTTTGTATACTAGGGAATCTTTAAATATGCAGTATGTTAAAAAAATCTGAATCAACACATTTCTGAAATGCCAAGTACAAAGACCTATTTAATTGAGTGATATGAGCTACAGCATAACTGTAGACAAGTACAGTAGGAATACATGTTCTGTCTAAAGACACACAATTTTGTTGATTCTAAGACATATTCAGAGTCACTCTGTACTGGTTCTCTGGGCAACATCTCATTCACGAGAATGTATTTTACTTTTAATTAAAAAAAGAACACATTTCATCCTCTTATTTTCCCTCACCAACGCCCATTTTCACAGTGTGTGCCTTTCCTTTTCACAAAAATCATTGGAAACATCCTTTAAGGAAAGCAATGAAGGAATGCAATCCAGGAAGCATCAACTAAATGCAGTTCTTAGCATTTGTATAATGACCTTGCTATTGTGCTGAAGTCATTGTGTTTTGAATGAGGTTGACCCAGTGAGTCAGGTGGCTGAGCGGTTAGGGAATCAGGCCAGTAATCTGAAGGTCGCCAGCTCGATACCCCACTGCGCCAAATGATGGTGTGTCCTTGGGCAAGGCACTTCACCCTACTTGCCTTGGGGGGAATGTCCCTGTACTTACTGTAGCTCGTTCTGGATAAGAGCGTCTTGTAAATGTAGTCAGATGTGAGAGCTTACCCTTTTCTCCAAAGATCCATCTTTTGTGCATGCTTGTGGTGAAGAATATGGGTGCCTGGGTGACACACATCAGCAGGTCAGTGATGGCCAGGTTAATTATGAACATGTTCGCTGGAGTCCGCAGAGATCTGCTCCTATACGCACACAATCAAACACGCACACACATACATTCACGCAAGGGAACTGGTGAAATCCCAATCAAATGGTCTTTGCTCTGTCATTGCATGGTTTCTTTCATTCAGATACAGTAGGTTTTAAGGTTTAATTTGTTATTCTTTTGGTTTTCCTTGAATAGAAATGGAAAAATATATATTACAGAGTGTATGTGTGTGTTTATATTAGCGAGTGTTGGTCTTTATGTTAAATGAATCATTCGTTTTCAAAAAGAAGAGGTAGAAAAATGATGGTAACACAAAGCATTGAGACCCCCTTCAACAAACAGAACCAATTGACCTCAAGCCTAGTATTTGATGTGGGTTTTGAAAGTATCTGCCAGCAAAATATACTTTAATCTTATATAGATGCACATCAAGCCTCTCTAATACGCAGTCATAGATGAAGGGGTTCTACCGTGAAAATACTAAGCAGTTCACCCTGAAAAGTACTGCCCCAGTGGCAAGACAGGCAAAATAGACCATGTATTTACAGTATATCCGTACCAGATGTAGTTTCTGTATGCTTAGTCCCACAGATACAATGTCTGATATCAGCTTGCCCTTCAAAAGTTAGTGCGGATGGAGTGGAAATCCAAAATGTTCCAGGGACCAAGGGCAACGTACCTGCTGAAAGCATAGATGACCAGGAAGTTTCCAACCATTCCTGTGATGCCAATGGCCAGAATGACCACACCTATAGTGTAGTGAGCATGGTCAGGCACATCCACTGTTGGGAAAGCGTGGCGTGTCTCCTGTACCTTGGCCACCTACAGGTGAAACGAGAGTACTGCATGTGAACATGGGTTAAAATAGTTAACATGCACCAGTTGATTTAACTGCTACGATCTAGCTTCCCTACCATGGCCACTAAAAAGTATTTCACATACACATCCAGAAAAGTGCAATTCAAAACATGAAAACTAGGGCTGTGAAAAATAACGCGTTAACGCATTATGATTAAATTACAGGATTAATTCGTTATTTTTGTTTAACGCATTTAACGAAATATTACCACAATTCCACCCAATCTGCAACTTCTGGATGAGAAGTTCGTGTTCCAAAAAAACTAAGATGGAACATCCAATAAAACCAAAGTGATATGCACACTCTGCGGCAGGGCTCCAGACTGCGACCAAATGGTCGCATTTTGCGACCAGTTTTTGAGACAGTGCGAGCATTTTTTACAAGCAGTCGCGCATGTGCGACCTACAAATTTTGAATTCATTGGGTGCACACGTTAGCAACAACGCATAGATAGTAATAATAGTAATAATAGTAATAATTTGTTTACAAATGTAAATAATTAAATATATTAATATATATCCATAATAATATTTACATACATGAATTGGAGTACACCTCCACCTTAGTTATGCATGCTAGAGCAAGATGAGCTCTAATTATACAGTGTGATATTCTATTGTAGAGTTATACAAAGGAGTAGGAGGAAAATTCAAGGTAGCAAAATGTTCACAGGTAAGTCCATAGACTGTTTCCAACATGTCTTCGTGGAAGAATGCAAAACAGTGCTTTAAATTATGGCTTATTTAAGATTTGAAAGGCAATAATTTAGAGCACTGTTTTGTTCATCATCAACCCACACAATTTGTTGAATACACCACCCACTATAATACTATAATATTATATTGTTCCCGGTCTATATCTCTCCACCTTCCCCCCCTAAACTTCTATGAATGCAATTAAGCATTCAAATCCTTTTTTCACGTCCTCATTCTTGCTCCCTGTATCCCCCAGCAGGATAAAACAAACACGAGATGGCAGGATGCCCACTTTCATTTCCAAACCCATTTGATTGTCACTCAAATCTACACAGGAAATATGGTCTGAGCGTGCACAAGCAGCCGAGGGGCAGCTGTGCTCGTTCAACACACTGACTGACTGATGGAGCCCTCTGAGCAGTGAAGACCACACTCAAGTCCAGACTCGCTGCTCGCTTAACATTTGCATGTGCTAATTACAACTGTAGCCAAAGGGGAATGGAGGGAGTAAGACCATTTTCATAGTTGGCACGCCATCGCTCAGTAAACATCATCTTCATTTTCCATTTCGTTCTACCAGTTCATCTGCCAGTTAAGGGGGTCCGGTTGAAACGTAACTATGTATTCTAAATGCATTGGAACGGCACATTGATATCATACAATGAGACATGCGTGGACTCTGCCTGGTTCAATGAAACGTCTTAATTGGGACTCTTAGAAAAGAAGACGACAACATAAAAAGCATTGTGACATGATGCTTTGCAGCTGGATTTATTGTGTAAGGAATGGTGAATCATTATGTTGTTATGTTCTATATTTGGCTTCTCACAACTCAACGGTGATAGCCAGGATGCATACCTAACATTGTCAACAGAGAGAAAACCTTTCCTTCTAGCTACTGGTCCATCATTGTGTTGTGTCTGGGCACTATCATCAAGAGAATGAGAATGCCATAGACCTTGACCCGTGCAGCTGTCAATGTGCAATAGTATGGGTACATAGGAAAGGGATGTGTGGATGAATTCAATGGAGTAGGGATACACAAGAGACAACTCACATGAACAATTCCCATGTTATATACAGGTACACTAAACACACACACAGTTTTTTCCGATGTTCAGAAACACATCCAGATTCGAAATGCTCGGACGCCATTTCTGTATTTATAGAGCCTTAGCTTTTCAACAGTATATTAATGTTCAACTCAGTTGGCTTTAGTCATGGCAGAAGTACAATACTGTATGACAACCCCATTCTCTATCAATCCATCTTAACCAAACCAATTGCTTCTCAATCTTTCCTGTCTGTACTTCTATCAATCACAAAGCAGCCTTCCTGTCTCCTGTGCCTGTCACACTGCTTTCTGCAGGTCTTTCAACTCCCACGAGGCAGTGGCAACAATTCCTGTGTCTCACTGACTCACTCATAAATAGTCTTATTGAGACATATTCAAGCCCCCGAGAACATCTTGTTTTCCATTTTGGACTGAAGAAAAGCCGCGAGATCCGAGACGTTCAATTTAGCGGTGCACTTTCACTCCCATAAAATGTATTCTTGAATGTCTCAAATCTGAAGTAGCTGTTACAGTCATTTAAACTGTGTCGTGTTCCCAGAGCACCTCAAATCCAATCAGGAACAGGGCCTGCACGTCATTATGCATTGCAGCCCTGTCCATTGGTATCTGTTTGAGGTCTTAGTCGGATAATCTGCAGGATGGTTTTAATGAAGATAACATGTGGTCGGTTGAGTACAGTAGCTGTGGGCGGGACAGCCTGCTCCAGCGCTTTGTAGACGCAGAAGGAGGACAACAATCAAAAGGAATCATGTCCGTGACAACAAAGCCGTGATGAAATAAATGAAACCGGAGCAAAATATCGTATGTCATCTCACGTCCTAGTCAATTCACCCAGGGTGTGAGCTCCGCTTGGTAGCCTTGTCTCGCTCTGCCCTGCTGCACGCAAGAAGGATCCAGTAGTTTAGTCAGGGAGTCTAGAACTGTCCGTGAGCACAGGTTTGAGTGTTAATGTGATTATATTACAATTAGATGTAATGAATGAAGATGGGGAGGATGGGGGAATGCCGGGATGTGGAGATGTTGGAAGAGAGGGGGTTTGGTTTTTGTGCAGTGTCCGTAATGCTTCTGCTGATGGTTTTTTGGTCATGGTGGCATTTGAATGCCATGACACAATCTTTATACGGCAGCTGGATATGATAAGGCAAAAATGCTCCTTTGATCTATCACCCTACATGTAATCTTCCAATTAAAATCCTATTTCCGGATTTTCACTGACAAAAAC
The DNA here is from genome assembly GCF_054491055.1 of Hypomesus nipponensis. NCBI lineage: Eukaryota > Metazoa > Chordata > Actinopteri > Osmeriformes > Osmeridae > Hypomesus > Hypomesus nipponensis. The sequence goes on along the minus strand of NC_140371.1, from coordinate 12,929,999 downwards.
CACAGACAAAATTAGAAGAAAAAAAATGAAAATTGAAGTGGACAATAATAATAATAATTGTATTTGAAATGTACTTTATATTTAGCTAAAATCTCATAGTGCTACAGGTTAAAAACAAGAAAGGGCGCAAACAATCACGATACCAACAATGACTTCTAAGGAGTTTGCAAATGACATTGAAACTGACTAAACAAAAACGTTGTAAGCCAAGGAAAAAACTACAACCGTTTCAACCTGCCTCGGCTCATGTGAGATGAAAGCAGCGCCTGTGACGTGTCACCCAGGTGGAAGTGTCTGACAGCCGTTAATAGGCTGTTTGAACTGGACTTAGTCTAAAAACACTTTGCCAGTTCACACATTAAACAGTTCAAAGGTGCCTGTATTAGACAAACTGAGCGGAATCACCCCCCAAAAAATGTTCACTATCCAAATATGCCAGGAAATAATTTAGGGGTAATTAGTCCAATGAAAGTTCTGAGTAGAGTTGCTGAAGGGAAATGCATGAGCCAAAGCTAAGATAGAGGTCTCTAGATTTCAGCTAAAAATTTAAATGTTTTCATTTCATTATTTAACTTGGATTACCATACTATACCTCAATCCCTTGAAGTAGTGAATTTCTATTTAACAGTGGAGTAAACATTTTGGATGATATTATGTCTGGCAACCACAGTCATTCATAATGTCTTTTGAGTTGGACAAATCTGAGGATAAAAAAAAAATCTGTGATAGATGATTTTTGGTGTAAACTCAGGTATAAATAATGATGTCAGTGACGTTCTCATTCAACAAGAAGGTATTAGGGCCACTGAGGAGTTTAAGTCAATCTGGACTGCTTGATATCAAAGAAGATTTGGAAACCAAGAGAAGCTGAACATAAAAGGCAATATCTTAAAAGCTGTGAACCTTCATTGAACACATAAGTGGTGATAAATCAAGCATGCAAAAAGGACTTGAAAGGGTAGCAATTTGCCATTTTCTTTTTGTTTTAATTCCATGATCTGTAATGCTCCAGATCCAATCCAATCTGCCTCATACTTTCCACAGCTACTGTACACAAGAAGCAGGTTTTCAAAGGTGACATTCTGACACTGGTATTAATTATATTTACATGAATTCATTTAGCAGACACTTTTATCCAAAGCAACTTCCAAGAGAGAGCTTTACAAAGTGCATCGGTCACTGATAATAACAACAAGATAGCCCCAAAAACATTGCGGGCAGCCAAACATGAAGCACATATTGTGAACAACCAAAATAAGTGATAAAATAATTAGTTTCTAAAAACAACACTGTTGCACTGAAATCTTAAAGGCCCTTTACCACAGCATGTTCAACTACACCCCAGTTTGACATCCAGATTACAATGTGTTGTTTAAACAGATAATCCTCAAAAACTATAGCACAAAAGGACAATAAGGAGAATGTATTGACGTTGGTAGCACAACCCTCATGATATTCCACAGAACTTAGGAAGTTGCTTAGCTGCTGATTGGGTTGGGTAATTTAACCAATTACCCTCAATGAGTGGGTTTTTGAGAGAATCTCCCTTAGTCTCTCCGTGCAAGAATTCTGTATGGTAGCAGGTATCCGGTGATCTCTCCTCTCATTAAGATAACCGGAAGCATTGATTGCTTCCCTCGCAACAATAGGCTCCACTCTTAGTGCGCGTGGGAAAGTTGACGAATATACTGTGGTGTGACAAAATGAATCATACTTACCACCACAGACCGATGGAAATAATGAGTTGTGTGTGTGTGTATGTGTGTGTGTGTGTGTGTGTGTGTATGTAAGTCGTAGAAGTTAGAACAGGGGTCTTCACTGAGATGATTTAATGTGATGATTCAATTGACTTAGGGACACATGCAGCATAGTTTGGATCCTCTTTTGTACAGTGTAATGTTAACGTATTGCTACCCCAGCTGACTACTGTGTGGCTTGGCAAGTGTATGGTGGGTGGTAGAGGGCAAGCGAACTATGTGTGTGTGTGTGTGTGTGTGTGTGAGTTATCAGGACAATTTACTGAATTATTGTATAGACATTGTAAATCCCACTGATAATCTGAAGATGTATGTCATTTGACTTTACACAAGACAAAAAAAAAAAACACTATAGTAACTGGACAAGAAAAGGCCATCAAATGACTGAATCCTGTTTATTTTCTAAAAATCAAACACAATTCCAAGAAACTGAAAGAAAACCCCACACCTTCCCATCAGTCGCTCTGGTGTTCACAACGTGTTGTCGTTCACCACCATGACTCCTGGGGAAATCATCTCTAAAAAAGGAGACATGACCTCTCTTATCGACTTCACAGGCAGTTTGGGGACAGACACATCCATGGGACGTCGAGGTACAGAGGGGGCATCCTACTGCTGCCATCAAACTCTGCATTCATGTACGTGTGGCCGTGCCTGTCAGTCTGTTGTCTGCCTTGAGCCTCTGTAGCCTGTCCCTGACTTGACATAGTGATTTTGGCCCTCAGTAAGAAGAGATAAAAGTGCCTTGGCTCGGGGCCAGGCTCAGTGCCGACAGAGCAGGCTTCCGGCCGTAATCTGAAACAGTCGTTGGAGAGCCGCACATGCTAATACCAGCAGTGGCTGTTTCGTTGAAAAGGATGAAGCAAACAGAGGGAAACTGTCGGCAGACACCACTGTCTCTTATTCAATCGGAATGTTACTGTCGAAGGTAAATCTCTGAGATGGGATGAAAAAGATTAACCGCGGATCAGATGGAGCCACTCAAATATTTCCTGCACATTCAAGATAGGATTTGACTAAAATGAGTTTAGACAGTGCTGAGAGAGGAGGGTAAACTATATTCTACATATACACATATGGACAATGCATAATAGAATGCTAATAATACTCTGAGTTCAATTAAAAGTAGGGAGGATGAATGATACAAGAACGAATAGATCCTCCTCCTACCCCACCCACTGAGACTATGATTGATGAGAGGACGACCTGCGTCCAGCAAAGCCCTGCTGCTGAACAAACAGATGAAGATAAAGATGCGACCATCTCACCGGCACGTTTCCACACCCACCCACACATACACACACAGACAAGCAAACACACAAACAGAGTGATCCATGGGGATTCTGACTGAGCATGGCAGTACAACTAATCGTATAATTCATTGTAGTGATGGAGCAGCAATACTGTGTACTCAAACCTATGTGGCTAGATCTTCATGTTACTGGCTCTATCTCCCCATAGGTTTCTATGGTCACAATACAGGGATTTAACCCTGTCAGAAGCTTCTAGCAGCCAGGCTGTCGATTTAGCATCCAGAAGCAAAACCGTAAAATGCTTAACGTATAAACTTTAGACGTGGACATGCCTCCATTTGACGTTTGCATCTTATCTCTTCTTGTCCATCGTCTCGCTTTTTCCTGTACCTTTAAGCTCTTCTCCTTCTACCACTTTGACTCTTCCTCCCTCCCTCTACCGTTCTCTCCTGTTTCTCTCTCTCTGGGATGCCTGAGCTTTCAGGTGGTGTTGTCATGCAAGCTACTGGCTGCAGACCAGTGAAGGGGAATAGGAGGAGCCGACCAGGGGGACGCTCGTCCATCATCACCATGTAAACACAGCCTCTCTCTCTCTCTCTCTCTCTCTCTCTCTCTCTCTCTCTCTCTCTCTCTCTCTCTCTCTCTCTCTCAATCTCTCTCTGTCTGTCTCTCTCTCTCTTGCTCTCTCCCCCTCTCTCTCCTAATCTCTCTCTCACTATCTCCCTCTGACTATCTCTCTCCTGTCATCTGTCGATCCCTTCACCAGTTATTGTTGCTCTACATTGGCTGGGCTTCACCAGTGTCACTGGCTCTCCAACTGGGGACCATCTGATTATTACAGTAGGGGATTTACTGTAAGAGCAGTCAATAAATTAAGCAATGTTTATGCCAATTCAAATCTTTTCAAATGAAAAGCTTTGCCTGAACTGCACAGTGATGGATTCTGGGTTGTACTTTATTTAATTACATTGGAGATTAGTATGAAATTATGACTTGCATGTGGATGTATCAGAGTGTGAATGGTTATGTTCATGTTCAGAGTAAATAGTGCGCTTTCACTGCCTGTTGTCAGGCAAGCAGCCAAAATCCAGTTTCATGTCAGAATACATCATGAACTAATTAACATATAACTTTACTTTGTTTGACCCATTTTTTTACCTTTATTATCCTCTGTACTCACTTGTGTAATAGTATGTACAGTACAGTACACAACATGCAGAGGGGTTTATTCCTAATTGATGTACTTTCCTCAATGCCACCCTTCACACCTCAGCAGGCTTCCTGCTTTACATCACTGAGTAGAACTACTGTTCCCATGAGGCAGTGTGCCACCTGCTGTGCCAGCTGTAACACCCCATTGCCATCATGACCCAAGGTGATGAGTAAGAGGATTGCCTAACGGGCATCCCAGAGTTAGGGCAGTTTGATGGCTTAATGCACATCTAATCTTTGGAAGACCAGTTTTTTTTCTTCTTCTTCTTCTTCAAAGAATCAAGCACCACAGGGAATGTGCTGTTGCAATTCACTTTCCTGTCCCTTTTAATGAATGATATGTTTCAGCTGATCCTTAATCTCAGCGTATGACTTAGGTGAGCTTGTCAATACAACAAGCCGGCAGATGCAGTGGAGCCACTGGACAGTTGACATGTCCCATCCAAGAGGGGGCATGGCAAGTGTTTGCCGTCTATTAATATGCATTTTCATATTTGCTTTTTGCACACATTTTAGTGCCTCCGGGGCCCCACGTTTTGTAGAGGAACACAAGATGTCGACGGGCTATTTTTATAACGAGGACATCAAATCACAGAGACACGTCGCTTTCTCTGGCTGTTCGGCTTCATCAGTTAAACTGTCTCGTCATGCACAAAAACCCGGTTGTAAATGGCTGCATGCACAAACTGCTGTTTATGCTGGAAGGAACCTCTCTCTCTCTCTCTCTCTCTCTCTCTCTCTCTCTCTCTCTCTCTCTCTCTCTCTCTCTCTCTCTCAGAGGGAGGCAAGCAGGAGCCGTTTGTGTGAATCCTGCCAATCAACGAATCCAGCTGAAATGAATGAGCATCCTCGATATTACCACAAAAATATAACATTTACGACAAACAGACTAACAAGCTGTTTTCTAGAAGTGTGTCTCTTTCAGGGTGGTTTTAGCTGGAATCATTGATGACTGAAATGCGTGTGCACAGTATCTCACAGCTAGACTGAGAGACAACACAGGCAAATGTCATATCACAATGTACAGGAAGCCATCTTGATATTTCATCAAAGCTGTCAGGTGATATTTACTGACTGAAAGGGCTTGACACCTCATTCTTTCAGAGGTAAGAACTCAGCTTTGGTATTTAGATTATGAACACAATCCCATATGTAGCGTATGTAACAGTTGAGGAACAGTCCCAATGACATTATGACAAAAATATAAAGTAAACATTTAAACAAAGCAGAGAGAGAGAGAGAGAGAGAGAGAGAGAGAGAGAGAGAGAGAGAGAGAGAGAGAGACCCGAGGTCACAAAATACCTTTTCCACCAAATAACTCAAAATCAAATCATTTTCAGAGAAGATAATAGTCTCAAGGTGATACAGCACAGCAAATAAACAGTCAATATAAGCAATAACTGTAGGATTGCATTGGATGAACCAAAACAAATGCTGGCGCAGTTAAATATTTCAGATTTAACGGATGATTATGCTACCATATTATGTAACTAATCAATACTGGTTTTCAGAACTAACCATCTATGTTTTATGCACTCCATATCTACTGTATGTGCAAGGCTTGCAGTATTTTGGCAGCTCTATAAAACATTTAGAATTCAGAGCTGACCTCTGAGTTTCTAAAGGACAGCTGTCAAAAGGGATGTTTACTGAAAGTACAGGGTGTACTGAGAAAATAGACTGGTAAACGTCTGCGGTTATTTGGGGAAAATATTTTGTGGAACAAACTCCTTTGGACACCCAGGCTTAAGTATTAACTGTCATTCATAGATACTAGCTTTATCACCAGTAAAACGGGGATACCTGCTACTGTAAGAAAGGGGCAAATAAGCACTACTATACTAAACTATACATGACAATAGAAACTTCATAAGGTTATCCTTTATTGCTGCTACTTCATCAGTAGCATTCATCAAATGGGGTGATTCAAATACCCTTGCACGCTCACCCGTAGAGGTGGTAATCAACATGGAAAGACGGAGAGCATCACGAAAACGAATTGGAAGGGAACTACTCACTGAGGTGGTGGCGGGTGGAAGGTCCACCAGGCGGTAGGCATTAACCACCGATTCATTCCAGGAAGAAAGTGTCTCCACGATGCGAGTACAGTTGGGGTCCTGGTACGGACACGATATGCCCTTTCTCACGGAACGCATTGCCCCGCTCATCGCTCCTCACGCGCCCTCCCGAACACACCCGCCACCCGCGATCTGAAGGTGGGCAAAGTGGGAGATGGGAAACGGGAGATGCTCCAGAAACAGCGAAATGAAACCAGTTCAGATTCGTTAACTTCCTAGTTGCCGCTGGCCACTCTGTTATGGAAACTTATCGATTCTCGATATGAATTTTATTGGAGAACTAGATCTTCCAACGTTGTCAATTTGGTTCGCAGAAACCCAGCGCGACAACCACAGTTCTGATTTAAGAGAGTAAAGGGAAAGGCTAACGCTTACTGATGCACTAAACAATTGTTGAACATATTTATAAGTGAGAGAACTGCACACGCTCCATCTCCACTCTGCCCCCTCCTCTCCGAGATAAGGAGTAATTGTCGGCACACTTTCCCTTACTATTTAGGTCAATTGAGTAATATTCTCAGTATCAAATTGTGTTCTTATGTTGATTAATTCAGCTGTTTTTTATTCAATTTAGATTGTCTTTCATTAAAAGTCTGAACGGAGAAAGAGATAAAAAACGAAGAATGAAAACTATTACTTATTCACCAGATTTCACTATTCTTAAAGTGACTCCTGAACTGAATTGTTGAATAAATTTGACTTTCTTTTTTTTTTGGGGGGGGGGGGGGGGGGGGGGAGGGGGGTCGGAATAGAAATAGAGCACACCATAGCAGTTCAGCACACCGAGAACTGCAATGGTGGATTGACATTTTACCAGGACAGTTGAGACAGTTCAGGATTGCAAAGCTTTGCTTGGTGCTCCTATTGGGTATTTGACCTGATGAAAGTGCAGCACATGTGAGGATGTATGCAGTCCATGTATTCACTCCTGGATGCTTCGCTCGTGCAAATGCCCCCTCGGAGGATCCCAACAGGGCTCCAGGACTCATGTAAACAACTTGGAATGATTTCCAAACCCCCGGAGTGATGAAAAAGCTCAGAGAGAGCAGAGGGAGATGGAGAGTGAGGGAGACAGGGTGCTGTTCTCTCCTTGGTAGGCTACTGTGTTCACCTTCAGGGCAGAGTAGCCTCGCCCAGGCTCCCTTATACAGTGTTAGCCTTAGGACACTAGGTAGTACAAGGTGTATACACACATTCACACACACACACATTCACACACACACACACACACACACACACACACGTCAAAATCAATTACCTTACCTTAAACCTAACTGTTTCTGCCACAATATATGTTTTTTCTCTGTCATTCTGACAAACAAGCGTATCTGTGACCCTGCAGGAACACGTACATAGATACAGACTAGTTGAACCTCTAACATAACCTGTTGCATAATATTCCCTCATGTATAAAGCACATAGATGTACAAGGTCTATCATATATGGATCTACAAGAACACAGCAGGGAGATCCTGATGAAACAGCCTCAGTGTTGCTCTGAACTTGCTCGCTGCTCTGTCCTGTCTGAACGCCTGTGTGTGTGTCTGTGTGTGTGTGTGTGTGTGTGTTTGTGTGTGTGTGTGTGTGCGACAGAGAGCGTGAAAGAGACGTAGATGCAGATTTTGACAGTTGCAAGTGCAATGTTCTTATCCAGGTCTATGGGGCTTTAATCACAAACTGTACTGTCCTTTCACTATGTATTGTATATTGACAGGAATCAACAACAGAAAGACTCCCCTCTGTCAGTGTTGATTATAGTGAGGCAGGTTATTTCAGTGTTAATGACAGTAACCGGTTTTTGTATTTGCATAAGAATGCAACTTGGTTCTTTTCTGACCCCCTTGACACCCATTGGAGTGAGCATTGGCAGTACGCCCACCCACACAGTACAGTCATTAATGTATTGATCAGTGGAATAATAGTCCGTGTCAGTCTGGTAGGTGAGGGGGGGGCGGGGGTACGCGCGCACACACACACACACACACACAGACTGAGCCCTGTCACCTATCAGACCACTCACACAGACACACTCACACAGACACACACACACAGACACACACACACCGACATGCTGAACGTCTCTGAAATGACAGCACGTCCAGCGCCACACCCAGCCACACACACCCCGAGCTTTGTCGCAAATGTTCCCGCCGAATGTCAACTTTCAATTAAGTGATAAGCGCAAGACGAGAAAGCCTACCACTGATGAGTTTCCCCCACCTTTGACGTGGATTCCTTCTGCTCAGTCTGCCTGGGGTTTCAAACAGAATGTTCCGACTGTGCCGCACAGTGTAGGACAAGCGGCTTCGCTCGGCAAGTCATTAGTGTCAGTGCCGGCGCATGCCCTATTGCATCAAAGGCTACAGAGGCAGCCCCGTCTGTATGATCCCTGCTTGCCTCCTATTCTCAGAGCTGGATGATGAGTTCTCCTCATTCAGTCACATGCCAGGCTGCCAGGGCACTCGGGCCGCGTGGGTCATGACTGGCTCTCTTGTACTGGTCAACACCCACTATGTGTGTGGGTGTGTGTGTGAAGGGGCCGTCAATCATCCCCCCACCGTTCGAACCCCACTCCCTCCTTAAGATAAAGCCCTTCCACCCCACGGAGCAGGACTTCAGCATGACTGGCACCTGATGCGAGCACCACCAGGGAGGCTGACTGACTGACCCACCTGCCCCAAACCTGTCAGAACATCTCCCCCGGACAGGCCTCCCTTTGAGAGCAGGGGCTTGGTGTCCTACAGTCTAGTTTCGACATGATTCAGAATCAGAAAGGATTATTTGCCATGAATGTTTGCACAAACAAGGAATTTACTTTGGCAGGGAGGTGCATACTTTAAACATATAGGAATATTGAAACTTAAATATGTGGACTAACTATACAAATTCTAACTATACAATTCTAACTATACAATTCTTCCCATAAATAATTACTTGATTTGGACCAAGACTTGAGGGAGGACGTCTGGAGGGCAGAATGGGAACAGTTGAGGAACGACAGGAGGACAGGAGCAAGCTCATGTCATCATCACAGGATGACCCTCTTAAAAGCAGCAATTCTTGAAAAGAAAAGCATATATCAAAGATTGTTCATTGATGCTACCAACGCAGAAGCATGATGAGTATATATGTTTTACTTTTGAATGCCATTTGAAGGACTTAAAATGAAAATCTTGAAAATGAAAAACTAAGCCTGTAGTTCCTGTCATAAAATGTCATTATTATGACATGATACCCATTCCTACAAGCTTAATCAGGTACCTAGGTTGGTCAACATAAAAATATAGTTGGATTTTTCTGTGGACAAAAGCTTAGGAGAGACAACAATGTTTTATTGGTTTTTAAAGACAAACACACAGACAAGCCTAGCTTTTTGCACCAATCAGATGTATTCTACTACCAATGGAAGTCGGTCATGGCGGAAGATAAGGGTCTTCCTGGTCTGTGTTGTACAGCACATCCCAGAGACTTGATTGGATTGACATCTGGGGAATTTAGACGCCAAATTAACACCTTGAACTTGTTGGTGTGTTCCTCGAACCATTCCTGAACCATTTTTGCTTTGTGTCAGGGTGCATTATCCTGCTGAAAGATGCCACAGCCATCAGGGAAAACCCCTTTCCATGAAAGGGAGTACATGGTCTGCCACAACACGTAGGTAAGTGGTACGTGTCAAGGTAACGTCCACATGAATGGCAGGAACCAAGGTCTCTCAGCTGAACAATGTCCAAAGCATCACACTGCCTCACACTGCCTCCACCTTCCCAAAGTGCATCCTGGTTCTTTGTGTTCCCAGGGTAAGCGACGCACACACACCCTGGCCATACCCTTGATGTAAAAGAAAACGTGAATAATCAGACCAGGCCACCTTCTTCCATTGCTCCGTGGTCCAGTTCTGACGCTCACATGCCCATCGTCGGCGCTTTCGGCAGTGGACAGGGGTCAGCATGGGCACCCACACTGGTTTGCGGCTACACAGCCCCACACACAACAAACTGCAATACGCTGTGTTCTGACACCTTTCTATCAGAACCAGCATGAACATTTGCAGCAATCTGAGCTACAGTAGCTCAGCTGTTGGATTGGACCACATAGGCCAGCCTTTCGCTCCCCACGTGCAGCAGTGACCCTGTCGGCGGATTGCCACGTTTCCTACAAGGACCACTTGCTATAGGTACTGACTACTGCAGACCAAGAACAACTCACAAGAGCTGCAGTTTTGGAGATGCTTTGACCCAGTTGTCTAGCCATTGCAATTTGGCCTTTGTCAATATTTCCAACCTACTCACAGGTGCCATGATAACGAGATAATCAATGTTATTCACCTCACTTGTCGGCGGTCATGACTTACCACTTACTTAATCGGGCACAGTTATTCTTCTTGTTCCTAAAAGAGGAACCGCAGCAAATAGTATGAACTGTATGCGCTGCGTGAAATGAGCTGCCTCAAATGACATGAACTTGAGCTGGAAAACCTTTTAATTAGCCATTTCAAATACACTCGTTTATATTCTGGAATTTATTCACTTACTTCTAAAACTAAAATAATAAATACCCAATGCAGCTGAAAGACCCGGGCACTCATCTCTGTACTTGGCAATGAATAAAGGGAATAGATATGATATGATATATCTTACATCATCTTTAATTAGAGGAGGGGGGGGGGATATAATTACATAGCTGTTCTCATACAGTACAGCCCCATCTGTCCATGAGCTGGCTGCATATAGGATGAATGGAGCAGTGGGACAGAGGCGATCTTATAGATTTGATATTAATCTTACTGTAATCCACCTCCAACACTACCATCTGAACCCTTTTTCAACAGGACTGAGTTTAGCTCAAATGCTCTCTTGCATTCTCTCTTTCTGACAAACACACACACGCACGTACGCACACACACACACACACACACACCCACACACACACCCACACACACACCCACACACACACCCACACACACACACACACACACACACACACACACACACACACACACACACACACACAGGTGTCGCTGGAGTTTCTAGGCCCCCCGGCTCATTTGTAATCTGGGCACCAAGTCCCTAATTATCTGCTGGGCCCCATGTATGATCAGGGCCCTTAGAATCGTCCTGATCTCCCCCCCATTACGGCGCCCATGCACACACACACACACCCACAGTTTCACACACACAGTCACACTGTGCCTCAGCTGTAGAAAGCAGAGGCAGACCTGAGGCAGGGCTGTTTCCCTACTGTCACATTGAGCAGTCAGCTTTGTCAGACACACGGCACCAAGCACACCAAGCACACACACCTATACAGACCCCTTCACTCCAGACCTCAACAACACGGCTGGGACACTTTAGAGAATATCAACTGGCATTGAATTGTTTTTAGACTGTGAAGTGTTCAAAAATTCTATCCCATTTCATGTGAAGTTTGACGTTTTGGAAATGAAGAAACAGACACTATTTGGTGTGAAATGCAAGGTCTGTGTTTTCATGCTCTGCATTCATTCATTAGAATGACAAAGTCCCTTATTTGGTGGTACAAAAAAAGTGACACCTGTATGGTTACTGTATGGCTGTAAGACTTAAAATGTTTAAAATGAGTAGTGAACTGGTTCACCTCACGTTCCCACACAGCTACTGCTGGCACGAGATGACAACTCCTGTGGCTTCTCTTGTGACGATAATCCAGTGTGTTGTCAATAGCAGTGTCAAAACAGTTTGGCAAAGGAAGTGTCATCATAAACAACATTATGTAACATAACATGAACCCAGCTCTGACAAAATACTGAGCAGTACTATCTTTTTTTTAATTTTTTACCAATACTTTTTTGGGGAAGTAAATAAACAAGAATAACAAACTAAACAGATATTACACAAGGCAGAGAATTATCTGTGGGTAACTTCGCTAGACTGAAGGACCTTGGGGAGATTAGAGCAGAGAATAGCTTCTGTTATCACACAATGATCCTGAGGCTGAATCATTGTGCACTCCTCAGAGCTGCCTGTGTATTCACACGGCCACAAACTGTAACTACTGAAGAGGACTGGATGACCATGAACAAACCTAGTTTTAGAAACAGGCTCAGAAGAGCCTGAACTGCTGAAGAATTATTAATCTAGGCTGGACACTAATACGGAACGCATGTGTCACTGACTGCCAATATCACCTTTGCAAGATTTACAATTCATTCCCTTATGGGCAGGCTTTGGCAATCAAATATAGTTCTGGGCAATTATAGGTATTTGAGTTGATTAACACGCTCCAACCTTGTATCTTTTACCGATGGCTGAAGACCACTAAAGCAAGCCGCTTCTGATAACCACAAATAAAAAATAAAAAGTTTTTTTAGCTGAAAAGTAGGAATGTCATACCAGAATCTCCCAGTCAATCCCTTCTGACAGAGGAAAGATTTGTTCGGCCCTTTCGTTTAGATTGCAGCATCTCCAGGAGGACGCCATGGAACACTGCAGGCCCATGGATCTCTCCCTCACGTTCGAGAAGACACAAGCGCCGCCACAACATTCCTTCAGGCAGCACGTCCATCATTGAATCTTCCTTCATACTGTGCAGGAGGGCTGCTTTGCTGGTCACGCCATACGCAAACAGGCTGTCAGGATGAGCCTCAAGTTAAGCGTAACGGGCGAGAAGTATTTAGCATGCAGTGCTAATGCTCTGCGGTACGCGTCGTAAGCAAAGAGACGTGATCTGATTATGAAAGCTCAATGGAGCGCCCCAGGCATTACTTTTGACCCTCTGTGAGACTTATGTATTATGGAGACTCTTGGGTTGCAATACCCAGCGACACCCTCTCGGAGATTCTGCCCCCCCCCCCCCCCCCCCATTCCTCCTCCACCGCCTGTTTACCATAATGTCATGCCGATGATTTATGTAACTACTTGAGTAGGACCTCGTGAAATGTCACATAAATGTTAGTTGGAGGCCGAAATCTTGAAAACCTGTCTTCCGGAGCACTTGTTAGGAGAATTTTAACCTTTAACCTTGACCTTCAGTGCCCTTCATTGGGACCTTATACTGTCTGTTACTAAACCTGGGAGCTGAGAGGGTACCAAGTCAGACCAGTCACAGCTCAGTCTTGACACTTCCATATTTACATTTAGTCATTTAGCAGGCGCTCTTATCCAGAGCGACTTACAGTAAGTACAGGGACATTCCCCTGAGGCAAGTAGGGTGAAGTGCCTTGCCCAAGGACACAAGGTCATTTGGCACAGCCAGGAATCGAACCAGTAACCTTCTAATTAATAGCCCGATTTCCTATCCGCTCAGCCATCTGACTACCTCCTACTCATACTACTATAGGTAGTATGAGTACTACCCCCCCCCCCCCCCCCCAATATTAGACATATGCAAGAATGAGAACATTTTTGATTTGACTCGGGCACTACAGTACCAAAAAAACAACATATTTTCATATTCTGCTCTTGTTTTGAGCACTTTGTAACAACTTTATTGCAAAAATACATGGTCCATCTGCTAGCACAGCATTTACAAACAACAACAAAAGTCAATTCAGCTTTCTTTTACCGTGAAAACCAATTTCCTAGCATTGGAGAGCTTCAATGCTACAATAATCTGTACAATCATTTACACTGTCCAAATGTCGCAGTAGTGCTGTTTAAAGGACTATGGACATTGTATGCATTCTTCTGTTCTACTGGCAATCCACCAGGGGGTAGTGTTGCATGTTCGTATACAGACTACAATAAGCTGTACTTTTCATATTTGTGTCTTACTAAAGTGGCACTCTTTGGTAAAGTACATGTATGACAATTCTTTTACGTTTCAGTTTTATAATCTATCTATTTTAGCATAGAGGAGCAACACTCATACCAGGTGAATTGCACAGTAGATGTGTATCAGTTAAATACTATATGGTTTCTATGCCGTTGTTAAGATGCCTTAAGCTCTTTCCTTTTTCCAACTTCATTCTCATATTCCTTAAGTTATGTCTACAGTGTAGAAAAATATGTCCAAATATCCCCAAAACTAAATCAGAAATATTTTAAGCAAAACATTAAACTGTTTAATTTATTCCAGATTGTAATGAGTTAAACTGTTTTTTATAAGGCTGCAAAACATTTTTGTTTCCAAATACAAAAGAAACTTCACTGTAATTTGAAATCCAATATTTGATGGTTATTTACAACCATTATATTAGCCAGAAATGAGGCACAGATGCACACTGTCATCCCAAACCCCCCAAAATAACAGAATCTCACAAATGAACCTATAATCTATCTCCTTTGTAAACAGACCAGAAATAATCAAATAGAGCTAGAATTCAATGACCAAGTTTCCAAAATGATTAGTTAAATCCCGTTGCATTGAAAGCTTGGCATGTGCTTTGTAAAATATTCTAAACTTATGCACTAGTTTCTACACTTATAGAAAATGCCCACTCTATGGAATGTCCGCTGACATCACTTCCTGTCCGTGTGTAAACCTCTGATGTACCATCTAGGTGGACAGGATGACCATCCTCTGAACTTTTTTTTGTGTTTATCTTCTAAGTACAAAAATAGGCTAGCATTGAGCATCCCCCAGAACAATGGGAGAAATGTCAATAGACTTACAACTGCAAAAGATAAAACTATGTTGAACACTTATGAAGTGCACTAAACGTGTTTGACACAGTTTAGTAAATTCACTGCACTAAGAAAAAAAGATAGATCACTTGTATATATTTCTCTTAATATTGTACACCAAGTCAAGCGATTCCCTTTTAATGTATATTTCCATAGACGACCATGCTTAACCAGTTGCAAGGCTGCCATAAAGCATAGAGAAAGTTCTAGAGTATTTTAGCACAGGGCTCTCTAAATGAGAGATACATAGATCTGTACTACAAGATAGCAGTTAGTTACCAAATAAAGCTAACTAGCTCATTCATAGAAATGATAAAAGGACAGCAGGTCTATTGCAGATTATATTTACAGGTCAAGCAGGTTAAATTGGTTAGATAATTTAAGGACTACTTACCCTAGAAAATAAATACAGTAGTACAGTAACTAAATAAACTTAGTTCCAAGTGGGACCCCAAAGAGGCAGTTCTCTTCCTTCATACAAAGCAGTGTACAGAGTGAGGCTGGAACATTGCAGAACAACCATTTCTGTCTTGTTACGATTTGAAAGTATACACGATTTACTTGTGTTTTTTTTTTTGCATCTGTGAGTTTTTCTCTCTTTTAAAACTCTTTAGTCCTGATCCAAAACGCTGCCTCCACCCTTCAGTCTCATCTTAGCCGTGTGCAACCGGAGGACTGGAAACTGCTTGTTCAGCTCTGACGCTACGACAGGTGCTGAAGTCATGAAGACATTCATTAAAATCAGAGGTTTGTGACGACTGAGATTACGCGCTAATCTTTGAGAGCGGAGTCTTATGTGTGTGTGTGTGTGTGTGTTTTCACCTCAGGCCTTTGTGCAGACCCTGCGAACAGGGGGGTGGAGGTGAGGGGGTGTTTCGGGAGGGAGGGGTGGGGGTGGGGTTGCAGACAGCGTGCTGACCAGGCCCGGCTGAATCAGCTGGCGGGGCGGAAGCGTGCCATGTACGCCCCGCAGGCTTGGCAGTAGTGGCGTGACGGCTCGCTGGGCAGCTGTTGGCACAGGGAGCAGAGCTGGCTGCCGTAGAGAGCGCGCCCAGCTCTGCCGGGCGGGCATTCGGACCTCTGGGCGGGCTGGTGGAAAGGGTGGGCCTCCCGGACAGACGGGGGCGCTGCCACCCTGTAGGTAGGGGTCCTCCAGTCGCCCTCGGGGGGCACGTCCAGGCGGAGGGGCTGGGCCGGGGTCTCCCCGGGCAGCCGGCGGGGATGTTGGGACGGGGGGGGCGGGTGGTGGTGGGGGGGCACGGTGCCGTTAGGCCTGCCAGGCTGCCTGTACAACCCGTTGGCGGTGCCGGGCTTGGAGGCGGAGCGGCGTGGGTGGGCTAGGGTGGTGTAGCCAGGGTCGGGCCGGCTCCAGAGGCCGCCGGAGGGGCCAGCGGGGCCGGGGCCCTCCCTGGGCCGGGGGAGGGAGGAGGAGGAGCCGGAGGGGGCCGCCCTGCGAGGTGCCCGGGGCAGAGTGCCGTAGCTCAGCGCAACACTGTGGTAGTTGTTTTCACGGGAGAGAGCTTCACCCCGGTCAAGCAGAGCCAGAAACTGCTGGGCCTTCTGGGGATCTCCTGCGGAGGAGGAGAGAGGAAGGAGTGTTAGGACACAGCGGGGGGGGGGGGGGGGGGGGTCACGGCTGAGATGCAACATGTTAAACGGGGCGTTACGTCTGGGAGTGACTGTTGTCCACGTTGTTGCTACGACGTTACCGTGGCAATATAGGTAACCTTTGTCGCTATTTAGTTTAGCCCTTTACTAATCCCCATGGGGCTAAGTGTCAGGTAAAATAACGCCTTCAGTACACAATGAATTACTGCTGATGAGCCCTGAACCCCACATGCAGAGACGATGAGAGCCATGAGAGAGAGAGAGAGAGGGACAGTGAGTATATGGCTCTCTCCCGCCCATGCTCCCTGTGTCTTACCAGACCAACCAGAAGCCTTCAGACTATTGTGGGTGGTGGTGGTGCAGGAGCGGGATGGAGGAGGAGGGGGGGGGGGGTGGGTGGGCGATGGTTACCTGAGCGTCCCCAAGAGGACGGCCCTGCGCTGGGGGCCCGCGACGCCTGCTGAAGGGGGTGCTGTGATGATGGTGGTGGTGGTGGTGCTGACACTAGGGCGGGGGGGACATAGTGGTGTTGGTGGTGGTTGTGGGGGAAGGGGTGGGACTGGGGGGAGGTGGGGGGAGGAGGGTAGCGAGCGATGGAGGAGGAGGAGGAGGGGAGGTGCAGGGAGGAGGTGCTGGGGCGCCGGGCGGAGGAGGAGGAGGTGCAGACTCGGGGATCCACATGCTTTGGTGTCCTGGTTACAGGGGGCTCCTTGGTGTGAGAAAGAGAGATAGAGAGAGAGAGATAGAGAGAGAGTGTGGAGCACCGCAGGGTGAGAGGACCAAGCAGTCGCGAAGGAAAAGTCAGGGAGGAGGAGGAGGGGAGAGAGATGAGTTAAAACACAGGTGGACAAGGGATGGCCGACTTCCGACAAGTCTGCAACAGCAACTCCACGCCAAGGGGAACATAAAGATGAACAAAATAATGCACTCAGGACGAATGTACCTCACCATCTCCCCCCCATACAATGCAACTGTGCCCTGCGATGCCCTTCGCTCCTCAGCCGGCAAATTCGAGCCGAACGCGAGGTTAAAGGCTTAATGGAGGAACTAAATCATTGATAAAACATTTATAGATTCGCCTCGGGCCATTCTCCTGCTGAGCGAACGTGCGGAGCGCCGCTAGGGGCTGGAGGAGCGCCGCACGGCGGAAACAGTTGCACCGAGCGACCACCAGATGGCAGTGTGGCGCTGTGGATGAGGTCGGTCGGGTGAAAGGATGGGAGGGGTAGGGGGGTTTGATGTATTGATGTGCTTGAGGAAGGAAACACGTACAGGCAGGCTGAGCCCCGCTGACAGCTGTAGCCTTTCCCAGGCGGGCCGGTCAGGTTCGTCACTCTTTGTTTACCGAGTGCCTGTGCACGTTAACGAAGCGCTGCGTGTGTGGTAGCTGAATGGGTGTTTTTCTTTTTTTTTCCGGTGCTCATCCCGAGGTGGTGCGTGTGTGTGCGCGTGTCCCACTCACAAAGCTGCGGGACAGGGCAAGGTGCTCAGGTCGGCCCCCGATGACGGTGCCGCTGAGACTGCGGGCGATGCGGCGCAGGTTCTCCGCGCTGTAGCTCTCGTCGTCCGCCGCCGAGCGCTCGACGGGCCCTCCGGACGCGGGCTGCGGACATGAGCACGGGGTTAACACAGCCACACGCTCACAGGGTTAACACAGCCACACGAGCACAGGGTTAACATAGCCACACGCGCACGGGGTTAACACAGCCACACGCCTACACACACACACACACACGATGGAAACACGGGGTGAGAGGCACACTAGCACACGGGCTGACCTTGGGCTGTTGCGTGGGGCCGCTGGCGTAGCTTGGCGTTCTGTAGGCGTATCTCTCGATCTCAGCTGTGGGGGTCTTGGAGCGGCCAGGGGCGGCCAGGCCGGAGAGGATCTTCCTGGCAGCTACACACACACGCACACACACATCTCTGTAAGAGCTGCCAAAACGTCCCAACATTCACAACTTTTCAAATAGACATAGATGAACCCTGTTTTCCAACTCTAAGACAGACATCCCTGGTGAACACAGGCCAAGCTGGGTTAGGGTTGGGGGGGGGGGACTTACGTGTTTTGCTACCGGGCTGGGGGCTAACTCCTCGGGAAGCCCGCGGCATGCTGGGAGCCTGCAAGCTGGCCTGGTACAGGGAATCCAGCTCCGACAGCTCCTCGTTGGGCGATCCGCTCCCCACGCAGCCAGAGGCAGGCTGGGAGTTGTAGTACCGGGTCACGTTCTCTGCCCAGCGCTCCACGGGTATGGGTGCTCCTTGACTGTAGTCGACCAGGGAAGGAGAGGGAGTCCGTAGCGGCGGGCTGGGGGGAGGCAGGGGGCCGTGGTGGGGGTCGGTGGTGTGGAAGAGAGGGGAGTCGCTGGGCCTATCCAGGCTCCAACATGACCAGTTGCGGACGGGTGCGGGAGGGGGGAGGCCCGGCCTGGAGGTGAAGCTAGAGGCAGGGAGGGTCTGGTTCTGAGATGGGGGCGGCGGCTGGGCGGAGCCCAGGGAGGACTGCCGGAAGTAGGACACCTCCCTGTTCGGAACACCGCTCTCGTCTTGGCGACGGCCAAGAGGGGAGGAGGACCCGGAGGGGGGGCGCGGGGCGGGGCCCGTCTGGGACGGCGGGGGGCTGTGCCAGTGGGAGGGAGAGGGGGCCCTCGGGCGGTCGGGCACATCGTTGGGGCCGTGTTCCCAGGCGTCCACAGGCAGGCTGGGGAGGGACGCGGGGTTGACGCTGTGGAGGGGAGTCCCTCGGGGGAGTGCGCTCTGGGACCAGTGCTCACTCCCCTCCGGACCGTAGCCGCCTGGCCGGTCCCTGCCGTCCCCTGCGGGCGACCCCGTAGGACGAGGGCTGGCGGGGGCGGCGGCGGCGTGGCTCTGGGCGTCTGGGAGCGAGCATGCGCTTGAGGGAAGGAGGGGCTTGACATGGAGAGGTGAAGGCGGGCCTCGGGCTGCATCCTGGTCGGCTGGCGGCTCCTCCTTGGCGTCCGTCAGCAGTATTTGGACCGCGACAGGCTGCTTACTAGAGGAGGAGGAGAGGAGCCCGGGTTACGCGCTGACTCGCACGCGGTTGACATCGGAAATGGGTGCGCGTGTGCGCATGTGTGTATGTGCGTGTCAGCGCGCCTGTGCGCGCGTGAGGGTGTGCTTTATCAGTCCTCAGAAACAGATGGGTGTCGTTCTGACTCTGCCCCCCCCCCCCCTCTTGTGTGAGCGGACCTTGGGACACCCACTCACCCACTGACTTCCACCACGCCCCAGCTCCCCCACCCCGGTCTACGCAGCAGCAGCACCACTAAGCTGTGGGGCTCCCCTACAGCACATAGGAGAGGCGCTCTAGCACGCCCCCCCCAAAAACCTGGTGAAGGCCAGCATCTGGGCCCTAAGCGTGAAGAGGACCTCATCCATATCCTGGTATTTTCCCGACAAGCCCCACAGCTTGTGCCCAACGCGCTCTGCGGGGGGATGCGACTGAACGTGGGGGGGGGGGCACAGGAGTGGAGCTCCATAGATGAGTGGGAGACGGGGGGGGGGGGGGGAGGAGGAGCGTCCGCTAACGAGGCTCTCATCCAGGCCCCCGGGGCCCTGGGGGGAGCAGTGTGGGGGGGGGGGGGGAGAGGGGAGAGGGGGCGGGAGGGCGCCCCCCCGGTGCAGGTGTACCTGGGTGTTCCCGTGGGACAGGGGGGGCAGGGCGGCTCCTGCTCCTCCTCTGCGCGCCGCGCCGCCGCAGCTCGGCGCTCCGGCTGCAGCGCTGCGCTCTCCTGCTGCATGCGCTGCTGCAGGCCCCGGGCTCTCCTCATGCACTTTTGCAGTCGGGCCTCAGCCACGGTCCTGCTATGAGTGTTAGCCCCATCGCCCTCATGCATGGGAAGCCTGAGTTTAGCTACAGTCGCACAAAGAAATTAAGGAAAAAGGGGGGGGGGGGGGGGTGGGGGGGGAAAGAAAAGCCCCCAAAAAAGAAAAGGAGGGGGCAGAGCAGATAAGAGAAAACAAAGGAAAAGAAAATGCAGAACATAAAGAGCTGAGTTATGGGGGAGGCATGCGATAAAAACACACTTTGCTCCAAATGTAAATCATAGATTAGACTGTTGGAGTGATGGAAGGTGGTGAGGGGGAGAGGGAGGGGTACAAACAAGCCAACACTGGGTAAGTATCATGGATGTGTGTGTGTGTGTGTGTGTGTTACACAGAGATGAATACAGGCCTTAGACAAATTAAGATCCACAGTGACAATATATTTGGTTTTAGAGGCAAAAAATCATGGATTTTAAATATGAAATAAATTAATTAAATGGATAATGTCAAGCCAGACAAACGCAAATAAAAGTTCTAAAGCTGAGCTCTTGCCTTGGTGCAATTAATGTCTAAGATCTTCTGAATACATTTCTGACGTGCTGTTTGAGTCCAATTCTGGGCGTGAAGCGCAAGCTGAATCTTTCAAAAGTTCCAATGTTATTTGTCATGTTCAATTTGACTAGCTGTAGATCTTAAAAGGCAGGATCAAGGAAGGGGGGTTTGTGAGACAGGGTTTACTGGAGTGCCTGACAAGGGAAACACTGTGTTAGTGTGTGTGTGTGTGTGTGTGTGTGTAAGAGAGAAAGAGATGGTGTGAGTGAGCATTCCTCCAAGAACAACTCTGAGGTGTCAACACACACCACTCACATTCAGACTGGAAGACGCCTTGGACAGACAATTAAACCGTGAAGGTCATATCAACACACAGTCTAATAAAGATTTTAAAAAACAAAGACACCCACACACACACACACACCACTGAGACACACTTGGGCCATGTTGACATAACAGAGCCCACGCAGTCATAAATAAGGTCTTTGGAGAGTCTTCCCAGCTCCTGTTGTCATAGCGTCCTCCCTGACCACTCCCACTCTGCCCTGGTGGCCTGGTAACCATGGTGACGGGGTAAACACCCCAGGCCTGGTGCCAGTGTCAGAGCCAGGTGGGTGTGCACAGGACGGAACAGTCCGGGCTAATGTTTACAGACTCTCTGTAATCGGTCTCACCAGTAACTCCTGGAGCTTTTGTGTTTGCGGTTACCACGGTTCCGTTTACCCTCAAATAAATACAAATGGTAATTGGAGCCAGAACAGTGGGGTGGCTGTAACGGAAGTAAACCCTGACGTCAGTGTCGACCTGGTCAGGAGTTTGAAGAAGCCCACGCCCGCCGCCACCACCACCTGGCCTGTGTATGGCATGCGCACGTGTGTGGAACAGCAGGACTAACACACGACATCCACAGACACACAAGGGTGACGCTAAGCGTTAGCGCCGCGTGCGTGCGCTAGCTGGCGGCAGGCAGAGTGGTGGTGGAGTTGAGGGGAGGGGGAGGGGGGGGCAGGGGGGCTACTTACACACGGCTTCGTTCACCACAGAGAGCGCGGCGGCCACCTCTCCCGCCTGCTCCAGACGCACCGACTGGTCCAGCAGCAGCTCAGCGTCCGACACACACCGCTCCAAGCTGTCCCCTTTGCCTACGCCACACACACACACGCCACACACGCAGGCATGAAGCATGAGCACAAATGCACACACACAGAAGCGCAGACACACAAAGCAAAAGCTCTTTTGAAATGCGCCACATGAGCTCCCGGAAACCAGCGGCATTTACAGATCATCACGTCATTTTCATCGAGCCCTCTCCAAGACTAATGACTTGCCTCGCAGGCCTTTAGCGAGCAACTTTACCAAAACGGTACAGCCGGCTACTGCTACAGCACACACCCTGTACTGGAGCTACTGTATAAACACCCCCCCCACACACACACACACACACACGCACACATGCATACACACCCAGGCTTTATCCCATCCTCTCATCAACTGATGCTGTGACCAGCCGCCCCCACCCACTCTCTTTCACGCTGGCCCAGTCTGTCCGCCGGCCCGTGTGGAGCCAGTGAATGAGGAAGCTTCCTATTGTGTGGGGGGGACAATGCTCCTTTCAGCGGCCGCTGCGGCGGGGGCCCCATTAGGTGGGCCCACGCGGGGCGCTGGGGAACAGCTGCAGCCTAAACACCCGGGTGACCCACACCCCGGCCCTGGGGCCGGCCTGCTTCCCACAAACACACTCCCACTGTATGGTACATCTCCCTGGTAGATTGTGCCGGACTGTTCTGGGTTGGTAATGCTAAAGCCCACTGGGCTTGATGGGCCTTGGTAAGTTAAGGGTAAAGAATGGGGGTAGGTTACATGCTGGTGTTGGTAGACGTATCGGCTTCGCGTTGGGGTTTGGTAACTACTGGGAGGTCTACATGGGATCTGTGGACCGCTTCAAACTGCTAGAGGCTTGGGATAGATGAGGCCTGAGGCAGGGGATGAGGCCTGGGGGCAGGGGATGAGGTCTGGGGGCAGGGGATGAGGCCTGGGGGCAGGGGATGAGGTCCGGGGGCAGGGGATGAGGTCCGGGGGCAGGGGATGAGGTCCGGGGGCAGGGGATGAGGTCTGGGGGCAGGGGATGAGGTCTGGGGGCAGGGGATGAGGTCTGGGGGCAGGGGATGAGGCCTGGGGGCAGGGGATGAGGTCCGGGGCAAGGGATGAGGTCCGGGGGCAGGGGATGAGGCCTGGGGGCAGGGGATGAGGTCTGGGGATGAGGCCTGGGGGCAGGGGATGAGGCCTGGGGGCAGGGGATGAGGTCTGGGGGCAGGGGATGAGGTCTGGGGGCAGGGGATGAGGCCTGGGGGCAGGGGATGAGGCCTGGGGGCAGGGGATGAGGCCTGGGTCTTACCCTGGCTCTGCAGCTCGTCCAGGTCCATGAACTTGCTGGGTCTGGGGTTGAAGCCCATGGCCGCCTCCCTCTCCTTCTCCTTCCTCCTCTGGACCTCCTGCTCCCGCGCCCTGCGAGCCACCTCCTCCTGCAGCTCGTCCAGCTCGCTGCGGCCCTCACCCGCTGCAACACACACACACACACACGGAGAGAGAGGAACACGTTAAATGTCAACATAAGGGTCCGTTGACTGTTTGATCTCTCTCGGGTGCGGCCGTGGTGGTGATGAGGTTTGACTGGTGGGTTTCATCATACAGCCGGCAGTCCCCAGATGGGTGGGGGGGGGATTAACATAAGCAAACTGCTCAAGCCTCAAAGCCCTTGGTGTAACTACGTTATGCACATAGACTGACAGACTGTGATATGGGGAATGAGTACGCACAGATACACACACACAGACACCACCCACTCACATTCAAACGCTATTCAAACATGACTTTGACAAAGAAAGGATCCCCTAACGGGATAGGAATAAATCAAAGGATTCAGGCCTAACACATTGTGGTCCACACTATGCTATACACACACACACACACACACACACACACCAACAGTCTGACCTACCTAGGCTGGTGTGGCTGTTGCCCCTGCGGGAGGCCTTGACGTCCTGGAGAAGAGCAGAGCTGCTTTTGGACTTGGGCACCGTCCGCCATGACGGCCCTGCTCCGGACGGCTTCTTCATCCCAGGGTCCCTGAACCAGGACACCAACGAGGGGGAGGGGGGTCACGGGAGGTGCACGCAAACCAGGTGCCCCTACTCACTGCCCCCTACAAATGTCTGTGTAAATATGCAGAAACATGTATGTGTGTGTGTGTGTGTGTGAGATCACCTGTGCTGGGCGCCGGCGTTGGAGCCCTCCCCCAGCGGCATGTCCAGGCTGACGGGACTGTTGCTGTTCCTCTCGCTGCTCTCATAGCCGCTCTCCATCCTCTGGATCAGCCTGGGGGGCTGCTGCTCCCCACCTCCCCCTGCCCCTCCCCCCCGGCCCCGCCCCCGGGGGGCGGGCAGGGTCCAGGACGACGCCATGCTCATCAGGGGGGCCTTCTTCTCCAGGCCGGTGGCCGACCCGGTGGGGCCCTCGGCGGGGGCGCCGCAGTCCTCGGGGAGGGAGGCCCCCAGCGGGCTGTAGCCCACCTGCCGGCGCCGCTCCCGGGTGAAGATGCTGTCGATGTTGAGGGCCTCCCTCCGGGGCCTCCAGGCCGGCCGGTAGCGGCCCCCGGACGAGCTGGACTTGGACTCGCTGCTGGTGCTGTCCGCCTCCCAGTCGTGGGTCTTGGCGGCGGCCGAGGGCGGGGAGGCGCCTGGGTTGGCGGCGGCGGCAGCGGCGGCGGGGCCGCCCGCCTGGGGAGGCTGGGTGGAGCCCGAGCCGGAGGAGGAGGAGGAGGAGAGGGGCCGGCTGTGGATGATGTTGCTCATGGTCTCCCTCAGGTCCCGGAGGCGGCTGGAGGAGGCTTTGGGGAGGGCGCGCGGCGCCTGCTGCTCCTTCAGAGTCTCGCCTGGAGGGCGAGAGGGGGAGAGGAGTGAGAGACGGACGGAGGAGAGGGAGGGAGGTGGACAGAGTGGGCGGGGGAGATAAAGACGTTAGGAAGGTGACGATGCAGCTTGATGAGAGAGGCGGGGGGTAAACCCAGGAGGATGGATGTGCGATGTCAAAGCCTGGCTGTTCTGATCCTGGACCAGAGGCGAAGAAATACGCGTCATCACGTCCTTGTCACAAAATGTCCCCCCCACACACACACACACACACAAATACTTGTGGCATTAAGCTAACTATAAAAAGCACCTTGCACTGCTATGGCAACTAGAGGATACAGCCTTCACAACAGCTGGAATCATACAGAAGACTTGCTTGCCATTGGTGCCAAGACCCTCCCCCCCCCCGCCCCCGGCCGCTGTGATTGGTGGAGCCCGTGTGAGCGTACCCTCGCTGTGGTAACCTGTCGACGAGGCCTCGTCGCCCCGGGAGCCGCGGCTCTTCTCCTCAGAGCGCCGCGGGCGGCTCGAGCTCCGCCTCCTGTCCCCGGCCCCGCCCTTCCTGTCCCCTGGCCCGCTCTTCCTCAGAGAGTGGCGCTGCACTGGCTCACTGTCCGTCACTTGGCCTTAGCGGTGAGAAGCATGGGGGGGGGGGGGAATGACGACATGATCACTGACCGCACCACATGGTCACAACATGCAAGACAGGATGGCATATTCCATGACAAACATGACCGGATGGCTGGAGCCTAATCCTATGTGGATAAAAGCAGTTAAGTGTGAAGTGTTTCTGACGGCCTTTTAATCCCATGTGAATGTCTTTGTGTGTTGACATGAAAGCACATGAACTCAATCGGTCCTTTGGAAGCGCGTGCAGAAGCGAGCGATGACACGTTTGTAACGAATGTCGTGGCATCACATGTTTGATCGCGTGAGGTAACGTCTGCGTGCCCATGTCCTTTTGCCTGCGCGTGCATGTACCTGTGTATGTGTGTACGCATGTTTGTGCGTGCGCATGTGTCTGTGTATGGGTGTGTGTGCATGTATATATGTGTGTGTGTGTGTCTCCCTCCCTCTACCTGTGGTCTCCAGGCTGCCGTGGGAGGCGGCGTCGTGGTCGGCGTTGCAGATGACCGTGCCCTGGGAGTCGGAGGAGAAGTGGCTGGCCATGGACTCATGGTGGGAGTGGGAGTGCCGGTAGGAGCAGCTGTCGGTGGACGAGTCGGTCCGCGTGTCGCTGGAGATGGACGGCTCGCGGCCTGGCCGGGACCACACCAATCACGCGGTCACGAGACAAGGCAGGGCCAGAAACCATGAAGAATTAGTCGGAAAAGTCGCTTTTTTCAAGGTGTGTATGTGAGGCACCGGTTTGTACGTGTGTGCGTGTTTGTGTCATACCGGAGTCCTCGCTGTCGTAGTAGGACTTGTTGAAGTTGTGCAGTTCGAGGCGGGAGGGCAGGTCCTGCACTGCCACGGGCGTCCCTCGGGGGTCAGCGTAGAGCAGCAGCAGGGGCTGGTAGTGGCCCTTGATGCAGCGCGACACCACGTCCTTCCACTTAGGGCCGATCTGTGGACACGCAGGGAAACTGCTATGGAAGCCGGCCATCACAGAAGCACAGTCGCCGATGCTTTTAAACAACACAAGGAATCAGATTGCATCGTGTTTCAAAAAAAAAAAAAAAGGAGAACAAAAAGAAAAAAACCCTAATGGAACAAAACATTGAAGTTAGTCAAGATCGGGAATACATTACCGTCAGTTCAAGTTAAATGAGAGCGAGGAATGTCTCTTAAGCGCTAAGTAGACAATAAACGAAGACAGATAGCTAAGTAGTTCTTCTAAGGCGAGCCTTTGTTCCATGTTCCCACCCGGTCTTACCCCGACCTGGTTTTCCAGCAGTTTTGCCCTCTGCCGGAATCTGCTACAGGACGTCCCGATAGCCCTATCGTATCAGCTGTGTGTGTGTGGAAGTGTGCCTGGATGTGTGCAATCGCCTATGTGTGTGTGTGTGTGTGAGAGAGAGAGATTACGAGATGTGTGTGTTGGTCTGCAGCGTGAACAGAGCTGGCGGATGATCTGTGTGGGCTGTGTGTGTGTGTGTGTGTGTGTGTGTTGGCCCCACCCTGACTGTGTCCAGCTGGCCAGATAAACAATGGAGGGATATCCTTGTTTTCGGGATACTTTTTGTCCAGACCCTGAGTGGTCCACGTGTGGGCTTAGACAGGGGTGACAGGGTGAGAGCAGGGCGGGGAGGGGAGAGGAAAAAAGCTGCTTTGTTTGCAACTGTCCAGGAGTCAGTGTCCAGCAAAAACATACAGCCATTATGAGGCTATTCAGGGAAATAGGGTAGGGTGGGGTACTGGGTGTGTGTGTGTGTGTGTGTGTGTGTGGGGGGGGGGGGGTCATGGGAAGAGAAGTCTATAACAAAAATACAAGTAAAAAGAGGTGAGATGGGGAGAGTACACGTGAGGCTAGAGATGGAAAAGGGAGAACAAAAGGAAAGAGCCAGACCGACGGGTGAGGCCGGTGCCCACACACAATGATGTCATTTCCTCCCCCCCCCCCCTCCCACAGGTCTTTCCACCACAGCAGAGCAACGAATAGACACAGTCGCGAGGGCACACGCACACACACGGTACCTCAGCGGGCCCCACGAGCTAAAAGCCCAAACCCGACCTGGCACGACAGCATGAGTCTACCGGAGCTCACCCCGATGACCCCATCGCCCTCACACCGTGCCTAACTCCACCTTCCGGGATCCTCTCTGGTGACATCACAGGAAAAAACCCTGGAGTACTGAGAGGCTGTGAGACAGCGCCCGGTTGTGGCCGTCTCCCTCCGATGCCTGCGGCTCCCTGGGCCGTCACCAGGCCGGCCGCGGCCCTTTGGCTCACGCTAACGATGGAGACGAACAACCCCGGCCCGGGGAGCGAGTCAACAAGCTGTGGTGAATAATGTAAGCTAATGGTGCAGGGGGCCTGAGGATAGCCTCGGGGGCCTCCAAACTAAATACATTACAAAAACATCCGGTATTTCCCTGATTAAAGATTGAGCCTGCGTATCCCAGTAGAAACAGAGAGAGAGAGACAGAGACAGAGAGAGCCTAAGTGAGAAAGGGAGAACTATGAAGGAAATCACTTCAGAGTGCATTGCAAAAACCCTTGTATAGATGTTTGAAATCCCAGTCACATTACCCTGTGGACTCGCCTGACAAGCTGATGTATATTTCATGCAAGCAACAACCGTAAGTGTGAAGAAGAGGAAAAGAAAACCACAATCACACACACACACACACACTTGACGTTGCCCTGGAGCTGCCTGACACAGAAAACATCTTCTGAACCTACCCAGATTGGATGTTGTTCTAACCCTCTAGTGATTGACGGGGGGGGGGGGGGAGGGCAGTCCCGGTGTGTGTCTCACCTCTTTAACGTGCGCGTCGTCGAAGTACATCCACTTGCGGATCTTGGTCTGGAAGAAGAAGGTGGAGTAGTGCTTGCCGTAGTAGCACACCATGCCCACTAGGTAGAGCTCTGCCTGCTTGGCCTTGTCATCGGTCACCCTGTAGAAGAGCTGGAGACAGGAGAGAGAGAGACAGAGAGAGAGAGAGAGAGAGAGAGAGAGAGAGAGAGAGAGAGAGGTGGCAAGGTGAGTGAGTGTGAGTGTGTGTGTGTTTCTCACGTACGGGCACGAGAGACAACGAGTGTTCGACGATGTATCCAAGAGTTGGTTCCCCGTGAACAGTGGGGGTGCGTGCGCTGTCTGTGAGGGCATTGGCAGCATCGGTTGACCAGGGCTTTGACGTGAACAAGCCTCATTCTTAGGCCATGACGCGCAAGCTACAGTTACCTAGCATCACTTTCCAACTGCTCTCCAACGACTGAGACAGAGAGAGACACACACACAGAGAGAGAGAGAGAGAGAGAGAGAGAGAGACAGAGAGAGACAGACAGAGAGAGAGAGATAGAGAGACAGAGAGATAGAGAGAGAGAGAGAGAGACAGAGAGAGAGAGAGAGAGAGAGAGAGAGAGAGAGAGAGAGAGAGAGAGAGAGAGAGAGAGACAGAGACAGAGAGAGAGAGAGAGACGGCGGTTGTGAGTCGCCCTCAGGGGACCATCCACTCCTGCCCCTGGGACAACAAAGTGTTTCTATAAAGACACGGAACCATGTAACGAGGTGCCTCGGATTGTGTGTGTGTGTGTGTGAGCGTGTGTGAGCGGGGGGCGTCCTTACGTCCCCCAGGCGCAGGCAGGTCCCCAGGCTGTGGATGACGTCCTCCGCCAGGTCAGAGTGGTCCGAGTCCCACACCAGGCCGATGGTGATGATCTCAGGAGAGTTCATCAACACCCGACGGATACGCAACTTCTCACCACAGTTACTCTGTACAGGGGGGTAGAGAGAGAGAGAGATGGAGAAATGAGAGAGAGGAGGAGGAGCAAAACGGAGGGAGGGGGGAGACAGGAAATGAGAGTGTGGAGAGGCAAGGACGGACGAGTTCAAAGAAAGAGGGAAGTGAGAAAGTAGGATGAGGAGGAAAGGGGAAGGGAACAGGGAGTGGGAAACAATGGAGGGGTAGAGAAAAGGGGAGTGAGGGACAATAAATCAATCGGGGGGGGGGGAAAACTCCCTTAAACTCCAATAGTAGTCGTCATAGTGGCAAAGGTTACCATGTCTCATCGTTCATCCGCAATCTAGTTCAACGCTGAAGGCGCCCTCTTCTGTTTTATCTCTCGCTAGTTTTGGGGTTAATTCCAGGACAGCCAAAACAATGATTGTGTGCGAGCGTGAGTGCGTGCGTGCGTGCGAGAGAGAGAGGGGGAAACTGTTGGCCGAGGGTGGGAAGTGAAGAGGGGGGCCCATGCCACCATATGCACCTGCCATCTTGACCTCGTTGGAGCCCCCCCTCCCCCCCTCCCCCCCTTTGTCTGCTTCCCAGAAGTGGCGGGTCTGAAAGCAGAGGATGCTATGGGCCCCCTGAAGGGCAGCGATTGTCCTCGCGGCCAAATTTGCCATAAACAGAGGAGACTTCTCACAGCACGGCTGAGTTTAGGGGGTGTTTTCACAGGCCGCTTCGCACACGAGCAAACGCAAACACACACACACACGCACGCACAGACGAACACACGCAGACGAACAAACACACACGCGCACAGAGAAGAGAAGGGCCAAGAAGCCAGCCGACACCGGGAAAAACAAAGATGCTTCTCAACCGCCCCGAAAAAGTGAAATCAAAACATGGCGTTTTACCAGACTACAAGGGGAATGTTGTAATTATTTCAAAAAGGTATCAGACTTTGATAACATGAAGCTTGGGAGGGTTTGGAACAACAAGCCCCTGTCTGAGCGCCGTAATATGTTTTCCATTTGCAGACTTAAGACTTTGATCCCCTCTCCACTTGAACCACCCTGAGGGCCGTGGACTTGTGCCCACAGATCCTTCATCTCTCCTCAGGGTCAGACTGAGACCGGCTGACCTCCAAATATCGACTGTCTGCCATCTGGATTCCAGACAACGTCCATAGAGTACAACCAGTACATCTTTCTTCAATAAAACTGTTGAGATGTCGTGCATGCGTGTTACCTTGTAGTCCAGTACACGTTCTGGAAGTAAAGTGTGTTAGGGTGTAGTCTAATGTAGGAGTGGTGCAGTGCAGTGTGTGTGTGTGTGTGTGTGTGTGGATGACTCACAGGACAGTTCCTCAGGTCTCCCATGGTGCTGGCGTTGCGGAGAAGCTCTCCAAACATATCTGGGGTGGGCTTCTCTCTACACTCCAACATCTTCACCGCCTGGTTACTGTACAGCACACACACACACAAACAGTTCTCAGTTCACATAGTTCTCTCGGAAACATTACAGGCACAAAACCACAAGACATCCCATGTTGGCGAGAAATAGCGCTTCCAATGCAGCAGTTGCAAGGTTAGCACAAGTCACTCTGAATCGCCCTATTTGGAGTGTGCAGAATGGTCTGAGTGACTATGTTATTGGTGCAGAGGTTGTGCAGAGCGCGTTCCGTCTCCGCCCCCCCCCCAGGGCCCTGGGTGCTGACGTGAGGGCGCACAGGGAGCCCCGCTCAGGGCTGCGAGCCCGCAGCGCCGTCTCCAAGGTGACTCCAAGGTGCGTTCCTGCGGCGAGGGGCTCAGGGGAGCTCACGACTACCCGTGCAGGAGCACACCTCAGAGACACCGCGGGGGTGAGTTCTGGATCTGCTGGTGCACTGGGGGAGGGGCGGGGGGGGGGGGCGGGCATGTGTGTGTACGGAAGATGGCGAGAAGGTCTCTGGGGAACGGTGCTTGTTATTGGTCAACTGTTGTCACCTCATGGGTTGTATTGCTTGTTTATGACACGGCTGTTGTTAATGCCGTGGAATGCCGCATTCACTTGAATGGGGCTTCCCAACGTTCCGCGGTCAATTATTTTTCGATAGCTGACCGTTGCTACGCGTAATTGACCGCTGTCAAGGGAAGTGGCCTTTTTGCCTCGGATTCACGTCTTTCGTAGCACTCCGCAAGCAGTCCGGTAACTTTTCAACCCCAGCGTACTCCGTTGCTTAGCGACGTCAGCCGATTTGAAGCCTGAATAATGTTCAACATCTATGAAGTTCAACGTCTTTGGCAAACTATTTCTCTACTAATCAACACTACGAATGGCAACGAATCAATTGTAAAAAGACACACTGTGTTCAATAATTTTTCCGGCAAGTAGCCGTGTGTAATAAGCGGGTGTATAGAACGCCGTTGTCATTATCGGGGAAAATAAGCCCCTTCAGAGCAAAGCTACAACCCTCCGCCAACGTTCTATACATGATCCCTTACGTGTGCACGATCCTCTTTGCTCTCTGTGTCTGCCATCTGACGATCCGGACCCGCCGGGGGACGGCGGAGAGCAGCCGAGCATGTGTGGTGTGCTTTCTGGATGTCCCCCTGGACAGCGTGCTAGCATCCAACCCCGAAGCCTCTTACACCAAACGGCGGACTCGAGCCATGGATAATTAATGTCCAGACATCTCATCGCAAGCATCGGATTGTTTGCTGGAGTAGGACACTCGGGGGAGGGGGGGGGGGAGTGGGGGGGAGCAGTCAAACTGAGATGGTGGTGGTGGGGGGAGGGGGAGACTAAAACACAGACGCTACAGGCCCTTCTAGTCTACAGACGAGAGATTCTCCTCCTCCTCGGTGAGTCACTTAGTGGTGCGCTGCTCATAAACACTGATGAAAAGAGCAGTGGGGCTGTTTGGAGGCGACCTGCTATTTAACCTGCTGGCTCGGCCTGCCTCTGAAGAGGATTGGCTGCTTGTAAAAGGGGTGTCATTCCCACGAAGGAGGTCGGGCACCTGTTTCCGTTGCTTAGGAGGCTACGGAGGACGAGAGAGGCCCTTCATCCTCTACGGCAACGATGGTGTTGGGGGGGGGGGGGGGGGGTGGGATCGGTTGACCCGGCCCACCGAAAGGGGATTTGAAATCCGGCTCGAGACGATCTGCTGCGTTTGCGTGCCGATATTGTGACACGCTGCCAGTCCAGTCTAACGCAAGGCAGGTCTTCTCCAGAGTACATGACGCATAATGACACATGAACCACGACCTTGACTCGCACACCTCACACTGGTCCAAACCAGTACGACCGGTCTGAACTTTTTTTCCTCCCCCTGCTAAGATCCAGTTTGTCCAGTTGAAGTGTGTGTGTGTGTGTGGGTTGCTTACCAGAGGGAGGTGGTGGAGATGTAGTGCACCATCTGAATGAAGGGCAGTGGGTCAGAGGAGGCTCCACAGCTGCTGCACACACACTGCAAACAGAGACACACACGCGCACGGTTAGGATGACCCCCCTCTTGTCGCCGGCGATGCCCCTCTTAAGAGGGCCCGAAGTATTCCCTGACTTGACGTTAACGCTGGAGTGGATCCTCTTAAAAGCGGTGAAAGACACCATTTGGCGTGGCTATGTGTTGTATCTTTTTGGAGAGGCGGTAACGGGGGGTTTTCTTTCGGGCAGCTGTGGGGCCACACCTGTTCGAAGAGTGTCATGGCGAACTTCTGGTGTGGGATGCAGTGCTTAGCGGTGCAGATGTCCTCCTTGGTCTCATCCGAGATGTGGAAATGGATCCGCATCAAGATGTTTTCCTGTGGGGTGGGGGTGGGCGGGGAAAGAGAGAGAGAGAGAGAGAGAGAGAGAGAGAGAGAGAGAGAGAGAGAGAGAGAGAGAGAGAGAGAGAGAGACACGAAAACAAAAGGAGTGAAGATAAGTCAGTGTGTGTGGTTCTACATCTCTCAGTCTGCAAAACCCTCGAATGACGTGTGTGGTTGGGGTTGCATTGTTTCTCAATCAAGTCCGTTGCGCCTCCTGAACAACCCGGAATGTTCTCAGCAGAGCAGGGAGCTGCTGCAACCCCCCCCCCCCCCCCCCCACCCCGCCCACCCCCGGGCCGAGTTGGGGGTCACTTCTTGGCTGGGTGATTTATCGTCTCCTAACTGCAGGTAGGCAAGTCTCCGGAGCGCTGCGGAGCCTCTTCACACAGACGCTGGGGCGCTGGGGTGCTGCGGAGCGCCTCTCTGCTGGAAGGGTCCCCAGGTACGCTCAGCAGCATCTGCTGCCCTCCTCTCCTCCAGCCTCTCCTCCATCCCTCCTCCGCTGCATTCATCCCCTTCTCCTCCCCAAGGGCCTTTCCTCCATCCTTCCTCCTTCGCGTTCATTCCCTTTCTTTTCCCCTCAAGCCTCTCTACTCCCCTCCTTCCCCACCCCCCACCCCCCCCCCCTCCTCCGCTTGCGTCCCCCCTCCTCCAGCCCCCTCCTCCCCAAAGCCTTCTGGCCTGCAGTCACAGTCAAACACCGAATACGACTAACGCCAAAAAACAAGCCCTGTTCTGCAGTTCTCCGTGTTCACAGTGGTCAGCAAGCACATGCAGCTCGGGCTGCTTCACTAGCAGAATGGAGGGATGAGGAAGGAGGCAAATAATGGTGTGAGAGAGAGAGAGAGAGAGAGAGAGAGAGAGAGAGAGAGAGAGAGAGAGAGAGAGATAGAGAGAGAGAGAGAGAGACAGAGACAGAGACAGAGACAGAGACAGAGACAGAGAGAGAGACAGAGACAGAGACAGAGAGAGAGAGAGAGAGAGAGAGAGAGAGAGAGAGAGAGAGAGAGAGAGAGAGAGAGAGAGACTGGATAGACAAGGACGGGGGACTGGAGGCTGCTCAAACCCCAGGGGGGGTTTTAAGAAGAAGGCGGCGCTGATCTCAAGTTCTGGAACCACGGTCGAGCCGAGAGTGAACGACGAGAGGAGTGAAGACACGAGTAAAAGCTGGGAAGAGTGGGGGGAAGGAAGCAGGAGGGGGTGGGGGGGGGGGGTCCTTACGAAGCACTCGGCAGCGTCGTCCATGATGCCCAGCTGGAAGCGCTGCTCGTCCTGGAAGGTCTTGGCCAGGGCGCTGCGCAGGGCGTCCGACGGCAGCACCTTCTCACTGCTGAACTGGAACTGAGCGAAGATGCTCTGGAATGGACGAGAGGCAACAGCGGGGTTAGTGAGGGCGCAGAGCTGTGTGGACCGGAGGGCGACCCCCAACAAAAAACCAAGCAACATCAACACCATTAGACACAGCAAAGACATGTTTTCTTCAGTCAGTTCTCAACTTCAAACTTAAGACTCCCTGACCCATGTTAACCCCCAACAGCAGTTCCTCTTAATGCACTGTATCACAGTGAGGGAGGGAGATATGCTGGGTGAGTAGAGGCTAATGGCCTTCAGTAGTTCTCAAGTCTTGCTGACTTGCTGCGTGTCAGCGAGGGACTCGTGTATAACTAGCTACCAGCCAGCGCGTACGAAAATAAAACCCTGATCTCCAAGACAACCATCTTTCTGTGTTTACTTTGGAGCTGCGGAAAAAAAACCCTCACCAGGGCTCAGCCGTGCTGGGAGAGGCGAGAGGGGGGTGCAGGAGAGCTTGTCGCTTCAAAGCGTGGTCGAATGTGAACTGGTCCTCTTTGGATTCCCAGTGCATCAAAGTGGACACCAAGAGAGAAGCTGGCTTCTCAACTACTAAGCAACCCCCGCCCCCCCCCCCCCTTCTCTGGACTTAGAAGGCATGCCATGAGAAGAAAGGTGCTTTAAGTATGCACACATGCAAGGATCCTGACGCACGCACACTCACACACACACCTTCTGCCTTTCGCTACGCACCTCAACTTATGTTGCATTAGTGAGAGCAAGATGAAGAGGTTGGCGAGTGTGCGTGAGAGCAGGCAGGGAGCAGGAGAGAGAGAGAGAGAGAGAGAGAGAGAGAGAGAGAGAGAGGGGGGGGGGGGGAGGAGCGGGGGAGGATGGATGATCATAGCCTTATAATTGTGTTCAAATTAAATGGCTGGCAGAGATGGCCTGTAATCGACCCCAGAAATGAGCCCTGCTGAATTTAGATAAGCAGACAGAGACACACACACGGCAGAGAAAAGGAGAGAGCGTTGGACAACAAGGACATATGGCAGAGGTAGAGAGAGAGAGAGAGAGAGAGAGAGAGAGAGAGAGAGAGAGAGAGAGAGAGAGAGAGAGAGAGAGAGAGAGAGAGAGAGAGAGAGAGAGAGAGAGAGAGAGAGAGAGAGAGAGAGAGAGAGAGAGAGAGAGAGAGAGAGAGAGAGAGAGAGAGAGAGAGAGAGAGAGAGAGAGAGAGAGAGAGAGAGAGAGAGAGAGAGAGAGAGAGAGAGAGAGAGAGAGAGAGAGAGAGAGAGAGAGAGAGAGAGAGAGAGAGAGAGAGAGAGAGAGAGAGAGAGAGAGAGAGAGAGAGAGAGAGAGAGAGAGAGAGAGAGAGAGAGGAGAGAGAGAGAGAGAGAGAGAGAGAGAGAGAGAGAGAGAGAGAGAGAGAGAGAGAGAGAGAGAGAGAGAGAGAGAGAGAGAGAGAGAGAGAGAGAGAGAGAGAGAGAGAGAGAGAGAGAGAGGGAGGAGAGAGAGATACAGGATAAAACAAGGAAGTGCACAGGTCTACAAGGTCGTGAAACAAAGCAGAGATGAGGAACAGAGAGACCCCCAGGAGGATGCGAGGAGAGACCAGAGGACCCGGAGCCCAGCATCTCTCATGAGCACCCAGTCTCCCTGACATGCAGGTAGACCTGGGAGAATAGCCCGCTCCAGCGGTCAGGAAAAACATTCCCGCAGAATAACTCCCAGCAGCCCAATACTATGTCACTTTATACACACACACCTTATCCTGTACACTAGCCAGACAGAGTATAGCTACTTTAAGCCAGTGTGAGAGAGAGAGAGAGAGAGAGAGAGAGAGAGAGAGAGAGAGAGAGAGAGAGAGAGAGAGAGAGAGAGAGAGAGAGAGAGAGAGAGAGAGACAGAGAGAGAGAGAGAGAGAGAGAGAGAGACAGAGAGAGAGAGAGAGCATTAAAGCTGCATCTGTGGGATGACTCCCACATGACTGATTGAAGTATGTGTGCCGAGTACCATGTAGTAGCCACTCAAAAGCCCTCGTCTCTGTTGAGAGTGTGTGCGCGTGCGTGTGCGCTTGGCCAGCCTGATTTCTTGGTAAAGAAACGCGGTCGTTTAGCAGAATATGGCCGACTGGAAGATTGAATATCGGTCGTACTCTCTCCGTGTCTGCCTCTCTCTCCGTCGGCCACTCTCTCTCTCAGACAGTGACAG
This sequence comes from Hypomesus nipponensis, assembly GCF_054491055.1. Lineage (NCBI taxonomy): Eukaryota > Metazoa > Chordata > Actinopteri > Osmeriformes > Osmeridae > Hypomesus > Hypomesus nipponensis. The sequence continues at coordinate 12,893,622 of NC_140371.1, read as the reverse complement.
TCACGGTAATCAAGAGAGAGCAGTCAGGCGGAGTGTGTGTGTGTGTGTGTGCGTGTGTGTGTGTGTAACAGTCTCCACAGCAGCCAGACACAGAGAGGCAGGCTGAGGTAGAGCTGGGCATGAGAAAGCAGCCGTGCCATTTCCAACTGAGTTATTGAACTCCTGATGGAAAGAGCCACTGGCATTCCTGTTGCACATGAGATGGAATGCAATAAAATAGAGGGGGGTAAAAGAGAGAGAGAGCGAGAGAGAGAGAGAGAGAGAGAGAGAGGTTGATCAGTGGGCTAGACCCAGTGATCTACACCCACAAGCCTGTCCAGACCAAGACAGATCTGCACTCCATAATCCATAACCAATGAGCAGAGATCCAACCACTTTGCTCGTCTACACACCAGGGAGTTTAACTGTCAGCCCTGACTATCCACATGCTGAAACCAGCACTGCAAAGACAGCAGGAAAAACTCCCACTCTAAAGGAGCTAAGAGCTAAGGCCATATATAAAGAGAAGATGTAACATATATGTTTAACATCAATTCATGACAATTCACATTCCTTCAGAACACTTCAAGATCTATGATTACTGTAGGCAAAGTACAGACAAAATAATCATACATGTATACATCAAAAGACGACTTGTTCATCATAAACTATCTTTCGGTGGGCGCGTACAGAGAAGTTTCTCTACAGTATGCTAAACACGGCCCCACCCCTCCCAGAACACCGCCCCCGGGCCCCGCCTCTCCCAGCACACGCCCCCAGGCCCCGCCCCTCCCAGAACACGCCCCCCAGGCCCCGCCCCTCCCAGAGCCCCAGGCCCGCTCACCTTCAGAGCACAGAAGATGCACGAGTCCTCCATGCACTTGTGTGTGGTTAGCTGACGGAAGCTTCTGCGAAATATATCCAGGTGCCAGAGAACCTGTGGAAGACAGAGGAAGAGTGAACAACAACACAAACAGACTCCAGGATCTAAGACGCCATTACGGTCAAACTCTCTATGGAGAGAGAACAAGCCGAGGTGTGTTAAGGCTGACAAGGCTAGTTGGCGGAAAGTCAAGCCGACCGTCGAGAAACCGCCGATTTGAGCCTGCTTCGGATGCCACTCGTCCTCTCACCGCGGGTCAAACTCTCGCCATCAAAAATTCAAAGAGCGAGCGAGGGATCCGTCTGTGCCACAAAGTAAGTGCTGCTCTGTGTCGTCGCCTGCTATGCCACAAAGTAAGTGCTGCTCTGTGTCGTCGCCTGCTATGCCACAAAGTAAGTGCTGCTCTGTGTCGTCGGCTGCTGTCGACTTTCCCACCCCCCGCCCTCCGAGGGAGGGGGGGATTCTGCTGCTCTGAAAGTCGGCAGCTTTCACAGATACCGGACCCCCTTTTGGAGATCGTCAGAGGTCGAGCATCAAAACGGGTGGAATCCCCTCTTCGAATTCCCTCCAACCCCTTTAGTGGTGTTAAAGGATGGCCCTGTCTAATGCGCTGGTTATACAACCGCAGCGCTGCAGTCCAATCGCCTGTTGGCCCAGTGTCCACCGCCGCTGCCCTTGGGCTGGAACAACCAATGGGAAGAGGGCAGGTTCGTGGCAAATCAGATCCCCTGATGCCCCCCTCTCGCTTGTAATCCCCTCAGCAGGGAACGAATCCTGCACGCCTCACCAGGATCCAGGAGGGAATGAGGGATAGCAGACAGAGAGAACAGAGGGCTTTACACAGGAAACAAATGTATAGAGACAGCGAGAGAGAGAGCGAGAGAGAGCGAGCGAGAGAGAGAGAGAGAGAGAGAGAGAGAGAGAGAGAGAGAGAGAGAGAGAGATAAAGAGAGAGTGTGTGTGTTTTTCTGGAGCACAAGGTTCTTACAGAAGCCCATCAGGTCAAGGTATGTACGCTTGCCCAGGTCGGAGATGCGGGGCGTCAGCGGAACAAACGCGGCCCTTGCGCTTTCCCGTCGGGCACCTCCTTCGCATCCCATCTCCCATCTGGCCCCCCTGCCTGAGCTGCCCGTCCCCACCTGGCCACCTACGACCCCCCCCCCCCCATGTTCCCCGTGTCGGTGCCAGACTGCCACGTCCACACGCCACAGAGGTGAATTATGGAGAGGTCTGTCACTTTCTGTTAGAGTCCCCATACTGCTCCCCTTCCTGGAGGTTCTCTCCTCTGATACCATCTCCACCGGACAAAGGCTTGCATCGACTCACGGACGCCTCCCGCTCTAGAACCAACGAGATCGAAGTCCTCACTTGAGAAAACACGGTCACCTTCAAATCAGGGTCATCCAAACAAACAGAATTGACCTAAAAAAAAAACGGTCTCCAGAGGTTAATATGACTGAACCCTAGTGAACCGTTGGAACGGTTTTGTAATTACTGATGGACTCCATCGACCTCTAGGCTCGAGGCTCTCCCGCAGCCCAGCGTGAACAATGCTCCGGGTACATGCATGCTTGCTGAACAATGGAGCTGTGCGAATGCGTAAGAAAAAAAGACAATACCTCGGTCTGTACATTTTAGAAGGAAGTGAGCTCATGGTAGCTGATGTAGGCTATAAGATGTCTGCTTGGGGCTGCACCAGAAAAGCATTCAGCGGGCAGATTTCTTTTTCACTTCACAGCCCTAAACTATGAGCTTTGTCAAATGTCTTCACAGCCCTCGCATTGTGTCCAGCTCTCCCTCACAACAGTGTGCCACAGGGACACAGAGCTTAGCCCAGGGCTCAATGGAAACAGCCCTCGCGGAAACAGACACTGCGAATCTGGATTCCCAATGAGGAGCTCCATACGCATCCTGTGGAGACATCTCTGACTGCAGAGAGCGACATCCATACCTCCCGGGACTAAGACGGTAAGATGCCTCGACGGTGGGCAGGGGAAATAACAGATAAGGGTTAGATAATAACCACACACGCCACCATCTGGAGACTGCTTCAGAGCGGCACAAACGAGTAAGGGCATGTTGGGTTATCTACGCATCAACTCCAGAACTATCTAGTTAGACCAGTTAAACGCAGGGTGAACCTGTAATATTTATGCCCTCCACGCAGAGACGAGAGATGGCAGAGAACATCCCCATTTTCCACAGCAAACCTTCGCTTCATTCGCCAAATGGAAAACCAGAGTAAATATTTGCGAAAATACTTCCAACCGTAACCTTTTACAAGACGTCTATTAACGGGAGAACGTTGGCATTTCCTCTCAACCGGAATCGGTGGAATTCCTCCATTGCAGAGGAGGAATGGCGGAATTCATCCCAGCTGTTTTTTATATGAACCCCCTGTGGTTTAGCTCCTCTCTGTGTGACCCCACGTCTCTGATAATGCTTTCTATCAGTCAATCATACCCACCATCACTTGCGCTAAAAAGGATTTCCAGGGAAGGCATCCAAGAGCGCTAGACAAGAGAGCGTGATGAAAGGCAGAGAAGAGCTGCCTGGAAGAGATGCAAATCGATGATATAACAACCCCCCCCCCCCCCCCCCCAAAAAAAAAGCACAATTTCAACCTTAATGCTGCCATGACGACAGCACTCAAGGCAGGATTAGCAGATTAAGCTGCAGCAGAGGAAGGGGGCGGGGGGTCAGAGAGTACTCAGGAAGGTTGAAACAGAAACTTTGGACAAAAAAACAAGCACAAAAGAGAAAAGAAAAAAGGAATCATCAAAATAAGTGCTTTCTCTCTATTTTCCAAAGGCGCGCTGCATTAGGTCGACATCTTTGAACCTCCTCGATCCAAACGGCCAGGCGGCTGTAGCCGGCAGCAGGCCTCCAAGCCTCCGGCCTGTGTGCACGGCGGCTCCGTGCCATCAATCACCCGCAGCATTGACTGATTTACTCTTCCCATCAGGGAGGCAGCAGAAGAGCCCCAGACACAGGAGGCAGCAGGGGGAAGGGCTGCCTGGTCCCAGGTCTCTCCCTCGGCCGTGATTTAGGACGCGCCACGCGGCCAACGACAGCTCCGATAGCGAGGGTGTTGGTGCACACTTGCCAGCCTCTTAGGCGGATGATCGATAGGGTCCCTGGCATTCCCCGACTTCAGAAAGAGCAGTTGGGTAGAAGTTGGGGGCGTGTACTTATCGGTGTCACAGTGCACCGTACGGTATTGCTTTTATAATTTGATAGGAGGTGAGAAACACCAGAAAAAAGCATAATGCGATGGAGGATCATATGTGCATATTGCGCAATCAGCAGCTTTCGATTTTTTTCCTGCCTTTGCAGTGCCCTCCTGCCAGGTCCAATATGTTCCTGAGCATCGGACTGCAGTCGAGCGGGAATCTTTTCCTGACCCCCGCTGCTACGCTAGGTATCTTACTTTGGAATGGTCTGTTTGATAGAAGGCGGCCTAATGTGGGCAGCGAATCAAACACTGCCACGTGGAACACAGGGATCAACGGGGAGGGGGGGCCTGGGCGGGCGGGTGCCTGGCCGGTAGCAAGGGGGCACAGCTGCTCGTTACGCCGATGTTCCAGCGACGTTACAGCACTCTACCTCATCCTAATCGCACGTCACAGCAAAACGCCGCCGCCCCTTCTCCTGGGCCCCAACTTCTGCGATGCACAACTGTGCCATTTCTACACGCCTCGAGGGACCCTGAACCAAAAGGGTACCTTTGACTATCCTTGTGTAACAATTACGCCACAAATCGCTCACCGTCCAAAGACATTCAAGGTTTCGCAAGAACTACTATGAGGTTTCTTGTGTCCAAGTTCGGCGTGCCCTAGTTGGACCGCCGAGCCAGGTTATTGGCGGAGATCTGCACGTGAGCGACAAAGATGCACAGATGCCGTTCTTTCAGCAGCCCCAGGGCAATCTCCTGGGTCTGGTACTCCCCATGCCGGAGAAACGAGGCCAGGAAAGAGGAGAGGATGGGGAGGCTGGGGAACAGGACACAGTCATGCAAGCTGGACAGCTCTGGAGGAAGGCGATAGCCCCGGCAGAACAAAATGCAGCCAATTTGTTTCTGCCCTTATCATGAAAGCACATGGGGGGGGGGGGGGGAATGGAGGCCAGGAAGGAGAGAGGAACGGAAAAAAACAGAATCGAGGGAGGGAGGATGGAAGAGAGGGAAAGCAGTGTTGAGCACCAGGACATCTGTTTCCTGAGGTGGGATGTCAGGTGATATATTACTCATGTTTTACCAACATGGTGCACGATCAACCGGCTGCAAGGGAGGTTTGATGCTCCGAGTTACATCTTGGGGATTGTGCTGGGCAAGTTGCATGAACATATGGTCAGGTGCCAATGCCATGGAGCTACACAGATGATTCTGACTTGACAACATTGCTGCAAAACATGACTAAGAGGCTGCCACAAGGGAGGATGATGACATGGTGTGTGAATATTTCCCAGACTCTCATCAGCAAGGAGTTTGAAGAGCTGGTGGTGACGTGGGTGGGTGAGATGCCGTTTTTCAGATGGGAGGTTTTGTTCCGTCTCCGATAATGCCCGAGTTCCCAAAATATACACAATGTACATTTATTTCTGACAATTCCATTTGATTGTCTTCACTTTGCCATTTTTCCATCTGAAAGAATTCGCCGACAGTAGACAGATACCACAATGCTGAATATGTTTTCCCCACAATGAGGGAAAAGGATTGTGAACCTTAGAAAATGGAATTGCCTAGTTCAGATGGAACACCGGGTCCTTTGCTGGGAAATGGGACAGCGTATAAAAGACTGACATGATCTGCCCCTGGGATTTATAGCCTATTCAATGAACCGTTCAATTCAATGCCACTTACATGCTCCCTTGCCCCCTTCTCTTCCCAACACAGCTTTAATAGGAGCTGCTCAATTGCTTCATCTATTAAAACCAGATATCTACAGACAGCACAGACCATTTCCCGCTAGTCAGACCCATATGTGAAAAAGAAAAGATCAGTCAAGATGAAAAAGAGCAGAAATGAAGAACACATGCCAACTGAGTGGAAAATGGGCAGAGGGAAGGATTGTTCATCTAGAATACATTAACATGATACAAAGCATCAATCAAATCATTCAGGACCAAAATCCTCACTGTCTTGTAAAAATTGGATAAACCTGAACTACTGTGTTGTCGGGGAACAGATTTTTTTTTTTTTTTACTTTGGAATGTGTCTAGATTTTCTCCACCACACCATTCTGTGTTTATCCCGTCAAGACATTCCTTTGGGATGCCTCTCACAAGACAGGAAGCTCTGAGAGTTGGCAGTCCATCATCTGAACTGGGTCATAAGTGTGAGTTGTAACAAGACGGGTGTTTACAAACACGTCTGCAGACGCTACCTTTCTCCTTCCTCACTTGATTTCCTGCATCTCGTTTCCTTGGGAAGCTGACCCTGACGGCTTCTCATTTCCTGGCTTGTGCTTGGATGGTTGTCCTCACACGGAGGCTAGGTGTTCAGAAGACAGATCGAGAAATGTTTCAAGTCAAGAATGTAACTTTCTTAAAAGGCAGAATTCCTAAACCAAGTCGAGGCGGGGGTTCACCCTAAACCTAACCCTGAGTCAAAATGTCTGATGTGGGCTGGCCTGTTAAGTAGACATCATCTTAAAAGTTGAGCTAAGGTTAGGCTATACTTCTGATGGGCCTTTTTGAGAGCAGGTCTCGGCTTGGGCTAAGATAGAGCTTGATGGATGGGTGGGTGAGTGTGTGTGAGAGAGAGAGAGAGAGAGAGAGAGAGAGAGAGAGAGAGAGAGAGAGAGAGAGAGAGAGAGAGAGAGAGAGAGAGAGATAGAGGAGATAGAGAGAAAGAGAGAGATGGAGACAGAGACCCATATCTCCCTCCATCCTTCAACAGTTTTTGTCAAATCCTATCTGACAGGGTGTGGGGAGCATAGAGTTCCTAACAAGAGAAGCGGGGGAAGCACTCTACTCCTCCTCCAAGTGAGAAGCACTGAGACTCTTATCTAAGGCTGTGCGGCAGCAAGCTACCACAGGTTTCAATAATCCTTTCCTCCAAGGGGTTTTGTGATTATAGGGTTGAAATGAAGTTCAGAAGGAGCGTACTTCACAATGGTTTATGAATTGTGAGGGGTAAGATGGTATGAGCAACTGTAGAAGGATGGTCTGGGAATACATCACAATAGGGGGGAATAAATTGTCAATGAATGAAAATGCAAGTGTTTAAGTTATCCTACTACTTAGCTACTGTCTGCCCTTTATTCCCAACAAACCTCTCAACGTCTTCAAGAAAGTTCTAATCCATTAAGCCTTCCACATTGAGGTTGGGGGAAAATAAAGTCTGAAGAAAAAAATGTTTGACCTTAATGAAGTCTCGTTAACGAACACAGCATTTAATTTTCATACAAAAAATTACTGTTTTCGCCCCCGGGTTCTCAATTCGCTGTCTTTGCATATTGTTTCGGCTGGCAACGGCAGACAATACATTATCAGCACCCCCCCTCTGTCTCCTGACTCACAACTGACACTAATTTGTAGCTTTGGAGGTATTATCAGGCCTATAAGCCTCTGTAGTTCTATATGGATGATTATATGGTAATCCTAAAAATAGAGGGGGGGAAACTAATGACAGGTTGTTTAGCCGAGGTAATTATGGCACAGTGGAAGCATCTGTCTGACAGTTGTTTATGGGGTCCAAGACGCAGACGACTGCCTGCCTGGGAGGCTCCGTGGTAAGCCTCGTAGACGCCTGGAACCCCCCGGTCCCCCAGCCCCTCCCCTCCCTCTAGACCCCATGCTTGAGTGAATATGGAAAGAGGGTCTGATGATGACTGCATGGGTAGAAGTGCTATCGTTTTCCGGCTAAACCCAATTTCGGAAGCCAGAATTAGTCTATTCAGGTGGAGCCCCCGAAGAATGAGAGTGATTAGGACCGGACGCTGGAACCACTCGGTTAAGTTGTAGGAGGGCTGCATTCAGAACTAATTGGGGGTTATTTAGGTTTTATTCTTCAGACCTCACTGTAATGTCATGTGAGTTAACCTAAACCCAAACAGAGTTCACCTCAGCCCATAGGTAAAGAGTGAAAGAGAAAAGGAAGGGGTTTCTGTGTGTGTGTGTGTGTGTTTCTCTGCATGCTGTCAGTCATGAGAGTGTGACTGCGTGTGTGCATCCTACCTGCAGTGCACTATTGAGGAAACAGCTGTTCTGACCAGGCTCGTTGCTGAGGCCTTTGCTGGGGGCGATGGACGTCATGGTGCGCGGGGTAAAGATCCCCTGCAAGCCCCCGCTGCCAGACGCAAAGTAGTTCCTTTTCCACGACATGGTCCTTGCTGAGAGTTAGTTCTCTCGTTGATCAACACTCAACCGTCCGCCCATGTGACGATGCACATTGGGCCATGTCTTCAGATTGAAATAAAGAAATAAAAAGAGCAAAAAACACTGAAAAACAATTGTGGGGGTCCAAAACGAGCAGAGAAAAAAATGGACGGCTAATTGTGTTGCAATCCGGTGTTTTACACAGGAGTCCAAGTCCGCCAAGTTTGAAACAGAGTGCCCAGTCTTCTTCACGTCCTCAGCGGAAGAGAGAGAGAGAGATAAGTGTGAGTGGAATCTCCCCGAGGTTCAACACCCGTCTGCTATCTTTCACACCCCTCTCTCTTGTTCAGTCACTCCACAGCCCCTCCTTCCTCGGACCGTCTTGTGGAATCTCACAATATTCTGACACCGGGGGGGGCGGGCCTCTCTGGTGCTGGTCGTTCCCGCAGGTGGCCGACCTTCCCCTGGATCTTTACAGCCAGCGTCCAGGACGACCTCAACACCTCATTAACAAACAGCAGACCTCTACTGAGGCGCGGGAGGGGGGGGGGGGGGGCGCGATAGGGAGCGAGGACGAAAGGTCGGAGGTCAGGGTCTGGTCCCCTCTGCTCTTCCCAGCGGCTGAATGGATCCGCAGCTTCTCACTTTGCACAAGGGCAGATCTGCAGGGGGATGAGAAAAGGACAAGTTTAAGCGCGTGTTCCCTTCGCGGGCCCCGCTCGAGCCGTCTCTCCTGTCTGCTTCAATCCCTCTGCCACACTGAAGGGGCAATCGAGCAGGACGTATTGACGGTCCTAACCCAGAGTTCCCTCTTCCCCCTCTGTTCTCCGTATGCCCTGTTCTTTCAAACTGGAGGCCCTGTCACCATTGTGGCTGGAGGAGAAAGGGGCGGGGATCGGACTGGGGGCAGGCATTAGCTGACAGTAAATTCTCTTTGCTTAGAGTTGAGGCGGGAGAATTCTCAACTGAACTGACCCCCTCATCCCCACCCCTCTACCTGGTGTAAACTGTACACACATGTGCCTGGGAGACACACACACACACACACACAAACATACACACACAGCTTGAGGAAAGTACAGTTGAGACGTCGCTCTCGGAATTGTACAAAGGCTAAGGCACTCTAATCAGACTTCTCCAGACAAGCTAAATAAAGACCCCAGTCAGGTGTACACAGTGGGGCGTCCAGTCCACGTGGACTAAGGAAAGGAGGAGGGAGGGATGATGACAGAGGTCTAGAGCCAAGGGTAGGCCAGTGCTGATCATGGCTGAATCATACTAGGCCTGGATCCAGTTGGCGGTACCTGATTCACTGTCTGACAGGGATAGACTCTAGCATAACTCCAAAAAATTGACATTGTAAGCAACTTATTACGCAGGAACAAAACAGCAATGCCCATACGCTGAGCAGAAGTTCAGTCATTTGAAGAAAGGGGGGAATAGGCCAACTACGGGATACTAATGCACTTTATCGCTTCCTTTAGGAATCCCTAATGCCTATGGTAACAGTTATGATACTATGCAACATTTATACGCTTCCAGGGCTGGATTTCTGGGTGCCTGGCACTTTTAAAGAGAAGGCTTGTCTTCGCCAGTCAATCCATCAGCACCGTGATGCTCTTTTAATGGTCAGACTTGGGGGCAGAGGGCCGGAGACGGGAAGCAGAGTGAGAGAGATAAAAAGGAATGATAGGCATGTCAGAAGATTTGAGAACAACTGAAGGAGGCAAAGGAAAGAGGCAACCGCACGCATCCAAACTATCACCAGCGTTTTAATTTAACGTCAGCCTGCTTTTATTTATGGCGATTGTCCACTCTTTCCTCTCCTCCCTCCTTCCTGGGTGTGTTTACTCGGGGCTGAGTCATCGGCTAAACCTGCACTTGTGATATTACCAGACCACTTTCCTGTGTCTGACACCCACTGGCAGGATCCACTTGTGGTAGACACACACACACATAATAGACATGCATCCCATAGAGAGTTTCATGTTTGCGCGCAAGAGAAAAACATAAATTCCTCATGAGTTGTGAAAAATTGATGAATCATTTTCGAGTCATGATCCCGGCTTCCTTTGTTGTAAAACTGTTTTGCGTTGTTGAATGGAACTTGCGTGGTGACTGTTACTATGACTCAAAGCTGTGGCATGCAAACAACAGTGGAATGTGATGGATGGGCCAAGGACTGTTAAATCTGGAATCCAAAAACATCACCCTCGTCACAAAGACCAAGGACGCCAAACTGTGGCACTAAATTGCATCATTCAACACTGCCGAATTTTGATACATAATGCAAAGTACTGCTGCCATGGGCCGGATCTTAGTGAATGCTAGCATAACCAACACCTATAATAAAGTGTTGATGTGATGAAAATCACTTCTACGTATAAGGCTTTTTAAAACTCGGAACAAACCCATCCTCCTCCATCATTTTGCTGATGGTCTCGAAAGTCCTTCTGCCAGACAAAAACAACTATTTCAGCAGTCTGAGGTGGGAGTAAGACATGCCTGAGACTCATGCTCGCAGTCGCACACGCACACGTGAAGGGGACATGCTGGGATGAGTGGGGTTTCCTATACTGTAATCATCAGCTCACTTAAAGCGTTAACTGTAATTGGTCGGGGCGGATTTGAGTGCGTCCTCCTGTAGCTGAATTGGTGTTGTTGTTGTTGTCGGTGAGGTGGATGATAGGGTGGCTGTGTGTGTCTCCTAAGCTGTTGTGCTGTGGTGGTCTGTGGTGGATGGGAGGGGGAGGGGGGGGGGTAGACCAGGGAGGGAGGCGTTGAGAGAGGCAGGTCATGCGGGCGGATTAGCCTGATCAGACGCTGCCTGGGATTAGTCTGTCTCGCTGCTCGGGGATCTGTCTGGCTACCCGCTAGTTAGCCCGCCTAGCCTTGCCTAGCCGTGAGCAAGCTAAGCTATTAGCCTGTGCTAGCCTCCCTTAGGTCTGCTGAAGTCCAGGAACAGGATGATGGCTGTGGCTCGTGACCACTGGAGCTGTGCAGTGGTAAACAACACCACATGGCCAGCTGGTGGAGGCAGCCCACGGGGGGGGCAGAGAGCAGCCTGTAAGCAGCCAGTAAGCAGCCTTTAAGCATCCTGTAAACAGGGCTGTCTAGGAATCCATCAGAGGGATAGGGTTTTAAAAGCCCTCAACAGTAACAAGATATGGTCTGGTTCTCAGTGTACTGATTACGCTGATTAAATGCACAAAATGTTTGTTTACTTATTTTAGGCTATAGTTTATATAGCAGCCTAAAATACAATACACAAAAGCCTGCTATACACAATTATTGTTGCAAACTGCAATTGCAGACTTGATAGTGGCCTGAATGTCAAAGCCACTGAGAGGAGCCTGGTGTTTAAATCCATGTGTTGGCCAACATTTGATTTTTCTACTCCATTATGGTGGGAATCCAAAGTTAAAGTTATCACAAAGCACACATGGACTATCGGGAGAAACATACCATAGCTCATTCAACCTCCACACACACAAAATATGAAGCGTAGCCATGACTCAGGGATGATGGCCCCCATTGCCTGGCAACGGGCTGCCACATCTGATCAGTGCGCTGGCCTGGGTGAGAACAGGCCGGCCCATCTGACCAGGAGGCATGTTGACATGCTTGCATCAATCAGCCCGCCGCGTCACATCATGTCCAGGCCAGCCCCCCCCTCCCCCCTGCCGCCTCAACCAGCCAGGGAGCAGAAGGCTGGGTGACTGCCCACATGAACACACAAACACACACACACAAAACCACATATGCACATTTATACAAACACACACACGCACACAACAGCCATCGAGAGGAATCCCAATCATCGCTAATAGTCTTAGAGTGGCGTTAAGGCCTAAATGAAAAAGTGTGGAAGTACACCACATGGTAGGGGACCGAGGAGTTAGTTGCCTTGACCACAAAGTCCCACACATTTGCATATAAATGAAACGGGCTGATAATGATGACGGTCCTCATAAACATGGCATGGTCTTTGTCAAACCCAAGTGGCACAGTGGTTCTAAATTCCATCAAGCTTTGAGCCAGTGTGAGGGTGAGAGGGGGGGGGGGGGAGAGGGGAGAGAGCTGTGGGGAGCGAGGAGTGGGGAGTGACCCACCGATTTTCAAACCAATTTGATTGTGGGTTGAGCGAAAAGGAGGAGCTGGCTTCTGGCGAGGCCAAATAGCCCTGGTTGAAATTTACAGGGCGCCTAGGATCATGTCATCCGTGGGGGCTGCATACAAATCAGAGGAACAGAGAGGGGAAATTGTTTTTAAAAAGGCTCACATCGAATGAAACCATTTTTATGTCCCGTGAAAAACCATCAGGGTGAAAGAGCAGTATCAATAATGACAAAATGCTGGTAAGCTAAAGAGCGTTATACTATTGTGAGCACACGAGGATTAGGGAAATGAGCCTTAAAAAGGAGCTCCTTTGCAAAAATCCATTATTAACGAGGGGCATGAAAGCTAATGTATTTTACACACACATGCTCACCCATGCACAAAGCTCCCCTTCCACGTCATCTTGCATAAAGACTGTTTATCATTATCTCTTTACAGGTAGACTAGGTCCTGCATTGCGATCAGAGGCAGATTTGGCGGGAAGATGTTACGCAACAACATACCAGTCCATGGCTGCCGCCCCTCCTCCCCTAATCACCGCTAATGCCTCGGGGCTGGCACGCCTCCAGCGCCACGCTGCCACTTTGCCAAGCTGGCATGGCCCTGTGCCAGGGGCAGCCCTCCACTGGGACCAAGCCAACAGGGAACCAGGGGAGAGAAGTGGTGGTGGCAGATGTACAGGACAGGGAGATGACCCGAGACATTCCACTCGTCTTTTCGGCCTCACACATCTACTCCATACAACTCCACTGCAGACCAGACTGGGCTGGTTGAATCTGAACAAGGCCCAGCAGCATAATGTCAATTTGTGGCGGAGGGGAGGCGGGGACGTTTCCTGTGTTATTTTCCTAAAATAACACTGGCAGGTGACAATTCTTCACATTTACATTTGTCTCGTCTCCTATGAGTTTCTGAACCTTCCTTTTGACTGCGCATGGCTTGGCCTTTTCACGCTGGCTTCCACATTCCAGCCACATAAAAAAGAGGCTATAAAGAGTCTCACCGCCAAGCAACCACGCACCCCCGGACTGGACTGACAGTCAAATCCTGGGATACTGGGAATGTTCTTGGCCGCCGCTGCCAAAGCAGTGGTCTTTAGATCCTCCAGTGACACATGAAAATGGGAGTCCTGCTGATGGGAAGCCCACCACAATTAAAACAAGCCAGGTCTCTGAGGGATCCTGGCTTGCACTTCTGAGTCAAATCACAGAGAAGACCGGGGTCACTATGACAAAAAGAAGAATTGCGGTCTTGGAGCGAGAAAGCCAAGAATACTTCGGTCGAAACAACGGGGAAAAGGTCACTCGGAAGTAGAGAGAATTACAAGTGAATCCAGGGCTGTGCTACAGCTAGTTGACTTGGTTAGCTAGTTCGCTAGGCTAACTACTACCGTTTAGGCTAAACCCTGTGCTACAGCTGGTTGACCTGGGTAGCTAGCTCGCTAGGCTAACAACTACCGTTTAGGCTAAACCTTCTGACCAGGAGACACATAAAACATCTGTCCCCCGGCTTGCATGCTGGTAAATCTGGGCTGTTGGGCTTTTAATCTGCCCTCCTCTCTAATTGTCTTAATGTGGCATTACTGTATATGTAATCTGACCCACCCCGTTTCACATTACATTATGTTGAAACATAGAGATTTACCCACTTAAAGGGGGGGTAGCCTTCCATATTTTATGTGGTTACTGTGAATCACAGCCCATTCACTGGCAACAAAGCTGAATTAAACAAACGCTGCCAAAAAAGCTCTATCCCTCATCTCAGCGAGGGTCTAAATAAGGCTTACGTAAACTAAAGACCACTGTGACACGGATCTGTGTTCAAATGCTGTCATCAGCAACTGCAACGACTGCTCAAATCTTACGGGATGCTGAGTCACTGCTTGTGTAGCCACATGGAGTCCAGGCTGGTGATGACTTGGTAGGGTAGGGGGGTAGGCTGAGGGGGATGTGGGTAGAGATGACACGACAGGGAGATTAGAAACGTGCTGTGGGGGGTCACAAGAGGAGACGCGACACACATGCCTGGCTCAAATGACACCCGATGCACTGATGGTTTGTCGCACGCAACAAGCTGTCTGCACGCTATCAGAGCTCAGGCATAGAGTGTCTTTGTGTGTGTGTGTGTGTGTGTGTGTGGAGGGGGGGGGGGTAGCCTGCAAAGGGATGAGGAGAGAATCACAGTCCTGTATTTACGCTCCAAAACAGGCCATGTCGAGAAAGTGCCCGTTGCCGTGGAAACGGAACTGGGTGCTGCTTTAGGGAAATGACAGGAGCATGGTCAAGAGGGACATGGTCAACAGCCCCCCACATTTTTAAGAAAAGTGCGAGACAGTCCAGAGCTAGCAGCAGGATTCCAGGAGAAAAACACTCAATAGTTTCAGGTGACAGACGGAGACAGAGGCGAATAATCTGAAGGGACAGAAACAGACTTTTGGAGAGCAGAAGAGCCAAATTCAAGAGACAGGTGACAGCGACGTCACTCGGAAGGGAGGTAAAGTATTACCAAAAAAAACTATATCTGTAGAGTTTACTATGACGTATGTGCAAAAGAGAGAGAGGGCAAAAGGGTCAAAGAAAGAACCAAGGAGTACGAATGAAGAACAGGACAAGTGAAAGAGAAAACGGGATAGAGTTGAGTAGGATGAGCAGGATGAGCAGAGGGCATGGCAGCAATCACTCAGGCCAGATCAGAGGAGATGAGCTTTAGACGAGAGAGACAGAGAAAGAGAGAGAGAGAGAGAGAGAGAGAGAGAGAGAGAGAGAGAGAGAGAGAGAGAGAGAGAGACAGACAGACAGACAGACAGACAGACACAGAGAGAGACAGACAGAGAGAGACAGAGAGAACTAGACGAGCGCAAGCAGAGAAAATGGAAGAGGAGCTTCCCGGTTTTCAGCCACCACCTTCAGCTGGCATGGAGCAGTCAGCACCACTTAGTCCTGGCACCCAGATCTGCTTTCTCATCTAACCATCTGTAGGATGATGGGTCGCGTACACCACGGCCAAACAGACGTGTAATCTGACTGAGTCTCCGTCCAGCAGAGGAGGACAGAGGGATGGACAGGAGTCAGCACAGCAGAACACTGGATCAACATAATAAATCAGAGTGGTGTTCTGGTCATCAAAACAAGTCCAATGACTGGGGCTGATGATGTTACACAACTCCACAACTGGAGAGTCCCTGGAGCACTTTGATCAATTTCCCTTGGTCCTAGCAGAAGCCATGTAGGGAGCCCCTTCATGATGCATTTGTGTATTATGTTGAAGTGCAGCATCTCTCCGAAACATTGTGAGAGTTTGGGATGAAAGCCAGTGCTCAGGCATTATAGTTTTTATCCCCCACAACAATTTTAGTGTTCTGTCTCAATTAGGCATTTTCTCAGTGGAGAACTAAACCCTCAGTGCCATTTAAATATGGCATGAAAAAAACACTGGCAGTGGTTTATATTATATGCTATATGGTTTATATATTATCAGAATTACAGAAAGCCCATAGGAAAACAAAAAAACGGATTCACCACATAGCACTGTGCCTAATCCTTACAAAATCCCACAAGAAGAAATGGATACATTATCATGTTTGCCCTTCGATGACCTGAATAGGAGGGTAAAAGTTGAATGCGCAAGAATACATTAGTAACAAAAATAGGTTGGAATCCAGAGTGAGTAATTGAGTGAGTGATAAAGAGAGCTTGAGAGGAGTGCTTGGCCCATTAAAAAGACCACAACTCCTATATTACTGGCACTGGTCAACATATTTACCCATCCCGTCACAACAAATCCCTGGCAGGACACGTGACTAGGCTCCATGATCTGTGGGCTTGACACACTGCAGTGGGACACCAGCAAGCATTCCCTCATCTTAAATACAACAATGGAACTGTCTGACAATACTGTTGCAATCGCACGTCAACAACAGTCCTACTGAGGTCACACCAAGTAGCCTACACAGTGAGTGTTGAATACACACAACTAGACAACTCTAGTGAAACACGCACACACCCAGTGTGCCCCTTGCCTCATCAGAAAGGATCAGGGTGGGCAGAGAGCGCGGTCATGGGCATCAAAGCCTGTTAACGTGTTGTGCTGGGTCAGTGTGAGAACAGCCTGGTCTTGTGATGGTGCACACAGTTCATGTGACTGATGTGGAGATGATGGCCATTTTGCCCCCCAATGTGCTGACCTCAATACATTTTATGAAATATTGAGCTTGTGCGGGAATGAGAGATAATAAGTCATTAATGCCGAATTTATAACGAATTTGTAAACACTAAGTGTCTCCGAGAGAACTCCACGCAACAAGACATGTTTACACACATTAATTAGGCTATACGTAAAGGCTAGAAGCATTGAAATGGTTTTTGTTTAGGGTCTACCAACATAAACAACTTTAGGCGAGCTGAAGAGGCATAATAAACTATCACACTCTTAAATACCATATTTTTCCCCCGATAGACATTCATGATTGCTCCAAATCCAAATGCGAAGAGTGACATTTACTTTAGATAAATGAATTTAAGAAGCGTCGTAATAAGGCTATAAAATGAATGAAACTCTCTTCGTCAGCCATTCATACTGCGGAGTAACAGTTTTCTTTGAATGAAACCACGCTGCAACTTTTCCACAACAGTTACCCAGTTAAACATGTGCGCGAAGAGTTGGACTTTATGTCGCCAACATACTGGATGTAAATAGCCTACAAATATTATTCGCGAGCGGTGCTACAGATCTTCACAAACTAACAATGAACAATGACATCGAACAATAATATCCGTGCAGCACCTTTCATCTTCATCACACCAAACATACAACCTAGTTCCAGTTTGAGTTTTCGCAACAAAATGAACTCAAGTCGATGTCTAACATGTTTTCCATGTTACTTATAACAAACAATATAACGGTGTGTTAACGGTTTTCCTGGAAACCTACTCTATCAAACAGTTTTAGAGTTTTCAGGTCCAACAGAGCATTTAACTTACCTTTCAGCCAAATGGAAAGAGAAATCTCAACAAATGACAGCGGTTACTATTTGCACCCATGTAAAATCAAGCATTTACTCCTAAATTTGGGATTTTTTGAAATTCGTCTCACAAATTTAAAAGCAAGCACTGGTCTCTTCATGATGTGCTCTGTGCTGTGTTGGAAGTTTGGCTGGGGGAAGGGTGGCGCCAGTACCTGCAGTCCCAAACAATGACGGTCATAGCTCACGAAACCACTGCGTTTTGTAAACCCAACAAGAGTAGCCTAGGGGCCTAGAGTACTACTTACAAGACATAAACAAAGCATATAGGATATAGTCTATAAAGCTGCGTATTTGTAATTAATTTCGTCACATAGCCTAACGAAGATATTACACAGTTATAACGGTGCCAGTTTCATGACCGTGATGCCTTGAAATCAAAATAGCCTAATTGTTATTGTTCTGCAAATCAGTCTACTGTATAAATGATTTGCATTCAACTGGTTGACCCGAATCTGGCATAACCAATATTCAGAGTAGGATGTACATCTATTGATTTAATGATTAGGAGCCAGCACATGTCACAATCAATTTCTGGCAACAACCAACTGCCCTCTATTGAGATTGTTCCCAAAAGCTTTTCTCACTACACTACGCTAATGTACTTGAAACGAAAGCACAAAGGCACGAATAACAACAAAGCATTTACCCAGAGAAACCAATTAGTGTTTCACCTGCTGTTCAAACCAGAATTAGTCAAGTAGTTTACTGAAACTGCAAAAAACTTCATCTGTATGGAATGTTACGCCCTTTCTGAGAAATGAAAGAATAGCCCAGTTGTAAGGCACATCGTCCTCCACCCAGAGATGATTAACAACACTGTGTTACTTTCTGACCGCAAACTGAACGGAACGGCTGGCTTAACATGAGGTTGTCTGAGGATCTGAGCCGTAAATTAGGCTACACTTGTGTAGTTGCCATCCACTTACTCATTGCAAATAAATCACCAATGTAGCCAAACACGTGACATCGTGTTGTTCAGTGGTCCACTACTGCGTACTGTGAGTCCTGTAATCCTACAGTAGCTATTTTTTTCAAAGGTGAGAAATATCCCAAGGAGGCACCAAAGTTTGACAGGAGTCTGTGATGAACAAAAGCAGCATGAGTCCACTGCACACCACCAAACATGACGAGGAACTCTTTCCACGACACCAGGAACCCCAAAAAGCTGACGATTTGCAGTAAATTTGAGAAAGGAAGGAAGGGAGGAGAGACTTTATATTGGCAGATGGATAGTTATAAACTCTCCACGTGAGGTTTTGGTTGTAAAATGATAGGGTGACACAGGGAGGGCAGTTAAACCATTTAAAAACGGCGTTTAAAGAAGTTCCATAGCAGGGTGGTGCAGCAGGAACACCACGAGAGCTGCTTATCGTGGGAGATATTCGTGGAAGTTCACAAACAGGTCGAAGCTTAAGTCAACAAGTTATTTGCAGTAATTGTGTTGGTTCAACAGACTGTTTGACAGCTCTGGTAGTATGACACTGCTACTATTTTGAGCAAAATATTAGCAGGACTAGGGATGCACCGGTAGCTCACCAGAGAAGTGCGTATGCACCACGTAGGCTGAGGCCCTACCACTGGTGCCTCGGTTCAAATCCGGCCTAAGCCATTTCCTGCATGTCCTCCCCCCTCACTCTTCACTGATCTGTCCCAAATAAAACAGAAAAGCCCTCAAATATATCTTCTAAAAATTGGCAGCACTATTAAGGATTGAGTTGAAGGTCAGACTGTTTTGTTCTTTCTTGACATTTTAATCTGTGGTGGGACTCAATCCTTATGGCCTGAAACAAGTGAATCTAGTGTACACCACAATTTAAGTGTCCTACATTACTAAAAGTAGCCTGCATTAGACCGACAGCCCACAGTATGATTGAAAAGCCCACACTTGCAAATCATATCTATGGGTTTTTGGATCAAATGTAGACCAGACATTCAACAGGTGTTTGACCAACTCTTTATCTGCATCCGGCAGTAGGACACAATAACACATGCCGCCCCTGAAACAAAAGCCCAAAGAACACACTCCACAAAACAAAGTGAACCAAAGAAAACAATATCCTGTGAACAGAGAAGCACCAGGAAGAAAAAAGTGCAAGATTCTTGTGAGAAAAACATTGATTATTTGCATAGAAGATAGAGGACATTTGCTCGCAAAGTTGTGTCGGGCTTTGATTGAGGAATTAGAACACTTTCCCACAATAGGCTATTCATCCACAAAACAAAAGCTGTTATATGAATACAAAGCGTTATGTGGCCTAACAATGCAAAAGCGTTCTGTTTAAACGTTAGCTTCCTCTACTCACAAGGCCCCACTCGAGCCTGCTAACAAAGGGAGGTCCACATCCAGACCAATTAATGAGCTTTTTGTTTCGTTTTTTTTGCTCTGCTTTGAGGAAATTCCATGGGGAAAAGTATGTGTTTGTGTGTGCAAGCCAGTGAGGGATAAGGGGGTGGGAGAGAGATTGCTGAATAATTGCATACTGTTATTTGCGCCTGTTAACCAAACTTTGATAACTTATTTGTTTCATGACTTGTTCTGTCTTTATTCATTATCTACACACACAGTATAACCCATCAGCTCATGGATACACTTGTGTACAGTGAGCAATGAGCATAGTCTACAAGAATTAGCACACATTAGGGGCTTTTGACATGGACAGTCAACTCAGGGTTTTAGTGTAAAATAAAACCATGTTTCTCACATTCTTCTTCTGCTTTTTCTTAACAACGTAACTTCCCTCCAGCATAGCTTACAAAGCAGAAAAATAACCTTGTGCCATATGACACTGTACAATTTGTCCTGTACAGTACACAACTCAAAGTACACCTTCATTTCACTATGTCCACTTCCTGTATGACCTCATCCCAGCTCCCACCTTTACTGTTTACAACCTCAGTCATATGATGATACCTAAACACACACACCCTCACTCGGGGTCAGGTCTGTCACCGAATACAATATTACGCCATAGCAATTAGGCCTACAAGTTCTTACACAACACACCCATCTTATTTTCTCATGCACTTGCCCTTCCAAAGCACTCCTCGTCATTCAGAACAAACAGTTTCTCATCCCTCTTCAGCCATACAGTCATTTGAATCATAAAATCCCACAGTATTTTTCCCTGTGACACAACAAGGTGTGGAAACATGTCTCGGTTTCCACTGTTGAGACAATATAGAACGCGTTCGATATAGAACGCCGAGAATATCCATCCCTATGGTTTCCGATCGCCGTCACAACAGATATACAACCTTTCAAAACAGAGGTAGACTATTTTTGGGTATCAGCGTTTCCATACAAACATGCAAATAGTTTGGTCTGCGACTATGCCTGGTGTACTCAGTGGGCCTTTATATACAGCAGCTTAGCTATGCACTGGTCTACTTAAGGTTACTATTTTGAGGGGTAAAAAGGACATGAAATCCATAAGGGACTTTTCGAAGAAGGTTGCTGCCTCTCACATCAACATATTCATATCTGTATCCAGTAGAATTCTACAGCCAACTCCTCAGTAGTCACGCCTCTCCTCATGACAAAAGAAAATATGCTTCTTAAAGAAACGTACCTCGTGGGAGTGACAATGGAAAAAGGACCACAAAGAATTTGCCTTCTCGGTGATGCTGCTGGTCACACCTGATGTAACGGGGTGTTACAGGACACATGCGTGAATATCCTCCCGGCTGTAAGACAACACCCTCACCTTGACAAAAGAGCGCTTCCAATGAGCCCACAATGCTTCTCTTTTCTCACTCACTTCACCACGCAGTTAGACATCTGTACTCCGGAGCCCTGTACCAGCTGGGATGTGTGACAGCGACAGCGTGCTGTGTAGCCACGACACCGAGAGGCTTCCCAGGTGACACTGACAAAATGATGACATCATCCTTGTCGGCACACACCTGTTTCCCCAGGAAGCTCCTCCCACCATGCCTTCCTTTCCTTAAACTTTAAAGGGACAGGCCATCTCAGGGGAGGAGTCAAAAAAAATAGTTCTCTGACTAACAGGAACAGTACCAAAAACACCAATAAAGCACTGTTCCAACAAGTAATCAATTTTGATGGCCCTGTTTCAATGCTCTATATCAGTGATTTCTCTTAAATTCAATACCGGCTTTCCACAGCTTCATGCTAGAGTTGTCTCAAAATGTATTTAAACTACACAGTCCGCAAGGCATCGCCACAATTTATCCCCTGACCTCAGGAAGAGCACCACTAGAGTTAATGTGTGATATAGCAGATTCCTGCCAACACCTGACAAAAAAAAGCAACTTGTGCCCTGCAGCAAGACGTTAGACAGCTCACATGTTGTCCTCTGGTGAATCGTGACATGGCTAAGACCGTCCCTGTGCACTTCGACAGGAGCAGAGTCAAGACGACCAGTGAAACATTTCAAAGCTTCAAGGAACAAAGTCATCAGAATATAGCTTAAAGGAACAAAGTCATCAGAATTGTAGCCGAAGACAATAGAGACATTCAGAAATCCCCTCTGTCTCTGCAATGAAACGCCTCCTTCGGAGCTGCCATGCAGCCTAATGTCATGACTAATTTGTCATGCCAATGTGTGATTCATTAGCAGACTAAGCCCGTATCCGGACCCGCAACGCTATCTTTTCATTAGAGCCTCATTAAAAGCCCGGCTTTACTGTCAGCTGCCCGCCGTTTTGGCGTTTTCCAGAGCCACGCTGGTGATGATAATGATGGCATAACTCTTAATCTGTTCCATCCTGTAATCCTGGCCGTCGGATCCGCTCAGGATCAGGGGGGGCATCCTGTGTCCAGGAGATGTGGCCAGCCCGAGCACGGTCACACAGGGCGGTAGGTGAGCTATGTCTACACTCTATCTCTGCCTCATGGTGGAATGGAGGAGCTACAGTGAGGCTAGCATTCAAATCAACAGTTGTCCTATTTAGTAAACGCATTGTACATTTAGGTTTATGGACCATTCCGCCATCTGGACAGTCCATTGGCAAAACAACTGCAACAATGAGCCGATCCTCGACTTTGCTCATCTAGGGTACTATTTCTCCTCCAATCTCTTCTCCTCCCTCAGCAGTTCTTTGGTGTTAGAGCCCCCCTCAATCCGCACCCACAGAAACAGCAATGATACCCTGCTGCAGGCCTGATAAAGCCAGCCAATGAAGATGCCTCCCTAAATGAGACAGAAGCAAACACAGGCAGTCATAAAGAGCCGTGAGGAAGACAAGAGGATCTCCGGAAAGATAACCCCCCCCCCCCCCCCAAAAAAAAAGCGCAGGGAATAATTAGCATAAAGGACCAGAGATAAAAGACAATGTGCCAAGAATAAAGAGCCTACATTCTGCCAAGCACCTAAACATTGTTGACGTTAAGCATCTCTTCCTTTGTTACTGGGATGTTGGACAAGAAACCCCAAACTCAAAAGTGGGGAAAATAAGGGCTGTAAATGATCAGGCAGGATCTGAAAGGTTATGCTTGCTTTCCCCCAGCCGTCCGGAGGTTTCAGTAGGCACACCTACGGTATGTGTGCTACCAATGACTCCCAGTGAGTCATTGTGTATCTAAGGGGGAAAAACACAATATCTGAGCGCTTATTCCCTGTGCAGCGCTGTTATCTGCTCCCTGCCAAACACTGTAATAATAACCCAACCAAAATCCTCCAGCATAATTAACCATCACCACATTATTATAATAAAACCCTACCAGGCTATTTTCCCCAAAACAACTTCCAAATCTCCTGACACAAGATGAACACAATCAATTATTGAAATATGCAAATGCAGACATTAAGGATTATCTGTGTTTTTATTGGAGAAGCTTCTCAGCGTGTCGCCAGGGGGGACAGGGAATGAAACAAACACAATTCACAGCTGAGATCTATAGTCTGTAGCCTGATTCCTTTGAACAGTGAAGAACAAAGTACCTCAAACTACATAATTCCTCCACTTTCACCCCCCATCACTAAATATCTTTTGGTTGTGTTAGCTGAGATGTCTCCAAAATGAAGATAACGCAGAAAGCCACCAATTAGAAGAGGACCTGTCCTGACCTGGCCTGTTATGTCACCAGGGGCTAAGAATAGAGTCCCAAACAGTTACGTGAAAAGGAGCACAGCAGTTCAAAAAGAAAAAAAAATGCTGTCAACTCGGTTCCTCAGGTGGCAATCCACTCACGTGGATTCACCACTCAACCGTGCTTAACACCCATCCAGTCAGTCACCAACCCTGGCCATATGACACAGAAACTCTGTACTAAACTGCATTAGGTTGCGTATCATTTCATGTTTTCCGACGCAAAATCTCCTCCGCATCTCCTTGCCACAGACACTCCCTGGTCCCATCGATTGACTGGAAGCAGTCCCACGCAGCCCTCTCTCACCATATGTCTGCCTGGCACACACAGATGCCAAACCGAGGAAGAGATCCGCGGGTCAGCAAATGAGCAGCCGCCCACCAACCCTACTGCTGCCTCCAGTTGGAGTCCATTTCCATTTTCTGCTTCGAAACCCACACTCGAAAAAAGCAAACCTAAACAAGGTCTATGACCCTGGCGGTCAGATACAAAACAGGCTAACATATCCTGGGTGAAGTTGCTAACAGTTCAAACAGAGTGGAGCCAAATCCATCGACTTTGGACTCGACGCATTCCGGCTTAATAGACAGGATGATGTCACTGGGCTGGAGTCCTGATGGAGGCTCCTGGAAAACCTTTCTGTCCAATCAACAGTATTTATGTAAGATGCTTGGGACGCTTCATGCAGCACTGTACTTATGTTATTAAGGGATGATTCTCACTCTTCTGGTAAACCCAAATACATGAGGGTGGAGAAGGGAAATGGGTGTGTGTTGGGTGTATCAAAATAGACTAAGCAAAACGTACTAAATGTCTTGTCTACAACAAACAGTTGTCCAAAATGTACAGCTATCGTTCCCACAGAAAGATAGTGACTAATGTATGGCAGAAGCTATGTTCTAATTATAAAGGGTGTTTCTGAGTAGGCCTAGCTCTTATAATTGACATAGCTAGCATAACTAAGTATGTCACGCCCAAAATTCTTAAAACATGAATCGCCAACGTTTGAATCACAATTAATTAGAATGTCAGTTTGAATTAACTGCATTGCTCAATGGTACTGCATTAACTTGTATGTGTTTTGCCTGCAAATGTATTACATGTTTAATAAAGGTCACTAGCCTTCCTGAGGTCAGAGGACTTAAAAACAGCAAGTGATTCAAACTGAAATTGTTTCCTCATTTGGAGTTGCTGAAGGGTCCTCATAATACAATGAAGAGCATCCTTCTCAAAGTAATGCTTGCAAGATAGCCTAGAAACTAGAGGCAAAACACCCCCCCCACACACACACACATTCTAATTAGTGCACTCGCCCAACGTACACATGTTAACGAGGCTTGTGCGTAACTGATGTGATTAGCTAACAGATTCTGTTGTTTGCATGTCGTCACATGGTCAACGTGTCTGGGGGCACAGCAGGGTTCGGGGGCTGGGGATGTTTGGAGGAAGCTTAGATGACAGGAAGGTTTTGTCTTGGTTCATTATTGAGAGAAGAAGACAACTGGCTCTGTAACTATGAACCGCTAATGACGCCGTGGCCTGTCGGGAACACTGTAGGTGAAGTGGAAACACGGCAAGTCCAGAGACACAAGCTTGAGGGGCTGAGGTCATCCTGAGGGCTTCCTGAGGGCATCCTGAGGGCTTCCTGAGGTCATCCTGAGGGCATCCTGAGGTCATCCTGAGGGCATCCTGAGGGTATCCTGAGGGCATCCTGAGGGCTTCCTGAGGGCATCCTGAGGGCATCCTGAGGTCATCCTGAGGGCATCCTGAGGGCATCCTGAGGGCTTCCTGAGGTCATCCTGAGGGCATCCTGAGGGCATCCTGAGGTCATCCTGAGGGCTTCCTGAGGGCTTCCTGAGGGCATCCTGAGGTCATCCTGAGGGCTTCCTGAGGGCTTCCTGAGGTCATCCTGAGGTCATCCTGAGGTCATCCTGAGGTCATCCTGAGGGCTTCCTGAGGGCTTCCTGAGGACATCCTGAGGGCATCCTAACCACCATACCCTAAGCCTCATTGCACTTCAAAACACACACACACTTTCCCACACCGTCTGAACTCACCGTTGGCACAGACATATGCCCATGCCCACACGCTCTCCCTGTCTCACACACACACACACACACACAAGGTAGAGTGAAAACAGCTGTGGCTAGGCATTTGCCAGAACAAGCTTATCAGAGTCCATTTAACAATGATGTCAATCCTGAGCTCAGGTGGACTGACCTCATACTAATTCAGATAGAGCCTCAGGCTTACAATAATGTGAAAAGATTCCCTCACGTTCACATTGCACCAGACATGACAGAATAAGAGCACAAAACAAGTGCCTAGATGCATAGACAATAAGGAAATGGATGAGGCGAGACACCAATTACATCATGGCCAGTCTAGACATCCCAAAATAGTTATAGGCTGAACACACAATTCTATTCAATTTCATGGCTGCCACATAGCCACAGGCTGCCTACACGTAACACACTCCATTAACACACACACACACACTCGCGCTCTCTCTCTCTCTCGCTCACTCTCTCTCTCCCTCTCTCTCTATCACTCACTCACTCACTCTCTCTCTCTCTGTCTCCCTCTGTGCGTCTGCATGACCCCTGTTTAACAACAACACTTGTTTCTGCCACTTCCCCTCTGAGCCACGCTGCTTCACAGTCTGAAGTGGAGAAGATCCCGGCTGATAGAAACCATGCGTAGACCTGCCGCCACCACTGACACTGAGCAGGCATGGCCCAGTGCAGGAAAGCTGGCTGAAGAAACAGAGGGAGAAGGGAGGGAGGGTCCCTCTGTGCAGCAGGAAGATGCTTGCTCGCTAGTCATGGGTCAGAGAGTCCAGTCAGAGCCGGGTGCTGAAGGAGAGGGTGATCATTGGGCCGGTGAGGAACTGCACAGTCACAAACGTCACACGCACACACACCTTACTCCCCCCCCCCCCGCTCCTATACCCCTGCTGAGAACAGAATTGAACATTTTGTGAGAAGCCTCCCATAGTCTGACATACAAGAAGAGCAAAGCATATGCACATAGGTTTGGCTACAGTGGAGTGGTATAAATTACAGACTCATGGGAGAGCAATGAGAACAATTACAACACTTCCCAAAGCCATAGGAGATGCTTATGAGCAATTTGCTTAGACGTAGGTCTGGATCTTTTCTTAGCTCTGCTTGTAGTTATCTTTTGAATATGGCATTTTATTCTACCAGTCTTTGTCAGTATCAGAGCTTACATCATCATGTTGTTGCTCCCTGACTTGTTTGTATTTAAACTAGGTGGGGATATCAGATAGCGTGGGGTGATCTCTCCAGCCTATCTGAGTTTGCTCAGCCGTCATTCAGTGTGGCTCCCATGATAGAGTAGCTGCTGTACGGTGGTCACCGGGAACAACTTTCAACTCTAAATGGTTCACTAACATGGGAGTGCAGGGGAGAGTGGCTGTAGAAGAGGGTGTAGTTCTTTGAAACAATCATAGCTGGGATATTAAAGACAGCTGGGTTTTCATTCTCGTAACTTTAGAGAAGTGGTTTATGGAATAGGCTAATCTTTTCAGGTTTTAAGCCAAAAATGTGTTATTTTTTTATATTTCAGCCAAGATAACAATTGGTATTCTTTCAAATTATTTTTATTGCACTAACATCAGTATGACATGATCCTAGCCGAAAATCCAAAGCAAAAAATATATATAAAAATCCTACAAACTACAAACAAACTTGTGAGCACTGCCTACATCTTCTCCCTTGGGCTAGCTTCTTTGAGTGATATTAAAAAGCCTCCTGAATGAATACTAGCCTGCTAAGGCCTGCTTGGCCCTCCAGCAAGACGTTTCATAAAAGTTCATCTCAAATGGCTTTTGCCTCGTCGCTCCTTGCCAAACATCTTATACAACTCTGCTGCACCTGCCTGTCTTAAGCACACTAGGCTGTATTGCACCCCCCCCCCCCCACAACAACAACAATCCTAACACCACTCCCCCCCCCCTTCCCCATCCTGCCTCCAGTCCCCACCCCTCTCTAAAAGAATGCATGGGAACTCTCTACATCAGTATGTTAAGTTATTCATCTAAAATTTTTACATAACAATCCATGGCCTGATTTAGCATGCATGCCAGGACTCCCATTTACTTTTCACAACTGGTCCTAATCTCTGTTTGAGTGAGAGAGAGAAAGTAAAATAAAGAGAGAGAGAGTGAGAGAGAGAGAGCGAGCGAGCGAGAGAGAGAGAGGAGGGGGGGGTTTGAGATCCTACACAGAACGCAAAGACACAGAAAAGAACAAGTGGGAGAAAGAGAGCGAGCTGTATGCAGTCATTTCATCACTCGGCCATCTCTATGTAATTCAGAGCCTGTGGTTTTGTTTACATGTTTATGCAATGCATTATGTCACAGAATGCTGGCCAAGTTGAGGAGGTACGCATGTCTGCATGAGTTGGCTCATTATGGCACGTTCACATGGGAAAATAACTCCGGATAAGAGGTGTTTTTAGAGTTAGAGAGTGGCAGCATATAAGCCAAGCTCTGTTTGTCTTGCTTCAGCTGGATATCAAGTTGTAGCAGATCAGCAATTCATAACCAGGCTGGGCTACTTCCCTCAAATCCTGCACCAGACTGTTTAAGAATATAGTTCCCACCAAACGTTGATGAAAATTATCAAATCACGTGCCACTGGGGGCTTAGAATAAATTTATAATAATATTATGTAAGAAAATACTACACTGCCTTTGTTAAATAATAAAGAAAATCCAATAGATGATTAAAACAATGCCACACTTGCACATCGATTTTGCTGCTGGGCTACCACACAATTCTATGACTATCAGCGGACAGCCACAAGACGGGCCACATAGAGGACGGGAAACTCAATAACATCATGTAATTTGAAAATGGATGAGATTGAGGCATCACATTAAGTTGTAAACTCTCAATTCACCAACTTTACAAGAGTCAGGGTGAGACTTTCGAGAAGTAAAACATAATATTAAACTCAAAAATGTGAATCAAAAAGGTAAATTGGCATCATCAATTTACAAACGTTGTATTTTTTTTCTCAATGTTTCCTTTACCTCGCAGGCATTAAACGAGAACAATCTTTAATGAGATTGAGTGTTGCACCATCTCGTTTTCAAAGGGGGTCCCATCAAGTGACATTGGTTGAGAGCGACGTTGTTGGTCAAAGCACGAGAACATGATAGCAAAAAAAGTATGTTCTCAATTCCATGCGAACTATAAATGTTTTGCTTTAGCAAACTGTATAGCATGGCTGAGCAAGGACACACTCTAAGACCCTTTTAATTAAGTTTTTTCAAGGATGCATTGAAACTGTGATGGACTGTTCACTACTGCCGTTGATGGGAGATTATCCTGTTGTAAGGCTACAGCTACCTTATAATGATAGCTACCTTGCAGCACACCGTGCACGATCATCAAGAGCTACGTTATACAGCTTGTCATCGCTTATAGAAAGAACGCCCGTTGAATACAACATATGTGCCGTTAAATACAGCCAAAGCATTTAAGGTTGCAAAAGCTATCACTATGGTGAACGCCACTCTCAATTTATCACAGGACTCGCGTGCACTCACACGGAATTTTACCATTTCCCTCAATGCTCCCAAGTTAAGCAATGTTGTAATGAGACAGTCTTTCTCGTTATATTCCAAATGAATAATTTGGGACATTAATGAAGTTTTACAATACACACTTACCTTCTTAGACCCGTTGTTGTTTTGTCCCATCATGTCCAGAGGGACTCGAGCAAAATGCTGTACCGCTAAACCTCAAACCTCCACTAGCGTCACTCTGCGCTGCAGCCAAGGCAACCAAGGCTCGCGATATCTTAGTTAGAGTCTTGAGAGAAAGGTAGTCAAGTGCGCAATAACTAGCACAGGGAGAGAGAAAGAGTCTATTGGGACAATAGAATTAGGCAGACTCAGGGCCATCGACTGTGCATATCAGAACGTCACCTAGTTGCATGAATACGAAATGCAATAAGATTTATATGAACTTTTTGCTGATTTGATTCATAGTGTACTCTAGAGCTCAGTGCCTTGACTATTCTGACCTGTTTTCAGCTTCTCGATGTTGCTGGAGTCCATCACCTCAGAGTAATGGACGAGGCTCAAATATTTTCAAATAGTTTCCACAGTTATCACTATTCCTCTTTCTTCCTACTTGGCTCAAGTTAACATTCAATAACACAATTTTCTTTATTAAAAACATGTTTTAGAATTGTATTTAGACAACAAAATTTGTGCTGAGCTACAATTTTAACTATGGTTTATTTGGAAGCTATATTGCATGATGCATCACAGTCACACACAGACCAAAAACCCATGAGCAAAAATGGATACAGTTCACAGCAAAATCGGACTTGTCACAAAGCTGTCACATTTTCCAAATGTTTTACAGGAAAAGGTATTCAAATAAGGAGCTTGGTGACCAACACAGTGTTGATGCACACATGGATATTGAGCAACATGCAAAATACTCTCTACCCCTTATTTAATCATACTTACACATAATAACACATATCTTAATAATATTCGCACAACGGTTGTGAATATTATGTTTAGTAGGTCAGTGCAACTGAAATCTCCATTACAATCAGCATTTCATTTAAACAAACGAACCCTCATGAATTCAGCAACCCCTATAATCTAGTTTCCTAGTATCACTATTGGCCAAACAAGTTTACTTGACACACAGCTCAGTGTTCAAATCCCAGATGAATTTCAAATGTACAATGAATGGACCAAAGCAAGCGGTTAGAGTCAGTCTGATTGTTTATGTGTGAATAATCATGGCGCAGGTGCGTGTTTGTGTACATGTGTGTGTGTGTTTCACAGGTCATCAGTCTCGCCGTCAAAGGGTACGGTGTCCATCTCCATGTGCATGCTGCTGGCATCGTTGTTCACCACCCAGCCTATGGGAGTGCGGTTGAAGGAGGGTCGAGAACCAATGTCGTGCTGGTACACCACCGCTGGCTCTGGCTCCTCCTTGGCTACTTCAATGTCTGGCAACTGGAAGGTCATCAGCTGGGAAGCCTTCTCAAAGCCTCCAAAGGGTATGGCAGTCCTATAAGGTAAACGGACACAATAGCAGATTAGTCCAACACGGTAATAATCCAATCCTGTCCATACTAAATATACCAACTAAGTGGAAGGCTATTCTGAATGTAAAAAATAAGAGGAAAATGAGTTTTCTCAGTCTTGCAACAACGAGCTTGGATGTGTTCATATGGTTTGAACTAGAAAG
This sequence comes from Hypomesus nipponensis, assembly GCF_054491055.1. Taxonomy (NCBI): domain Eukaryota; kingdom Metazoa; phylum Chordata; class Actinopteri; order Osmeriformes; family Osmeridae; genus Hypomesus; species Hypomesus nipponensis. The sequence goes on along the minus strand of NC_140371.1, from coordinate 12,862,994 downwards.
GCAATGGCATACCTGTTGAAGCTTTTGAACTTGGGCAGTTCGCAATGTACTTTTGGGCCTGGCATCTTAGACTTCATGGTAGATGTGAGATCCTCATTGCCTTTCATGGCCCGTTCCCATGGTGACATGTATGTATTTGGGTCCTGGCCACCCTTCTTGCTCTCGTCCAGTCCATTAACACCTGCCCAATAGATCCAAAGAGACGTTCAAGTCAGCTGCTCATATTTTGCCTTGATGTGATCATCAAGTTCCCAACAGACTATAATATATTTGCTTATCTATGCTTATAGCTCCAGCATTGTACAGTCATACCAACCTTGTCCATGGACACCACTGCCATCCCTGCCCTGTCCACCTACACCTCCAATCCCTTGCATCCCACCTGCTCCTACCCCCGCACCCTTGCTGCCAGGTTTTGGAGGGGGCACAGGGGCTTGTCCACCTGCCTGCTTGCCCACCAGGTGGCCTCCAATGTCCACCATCTGGCCCCCTAGGCTGGGAACCAGGTTCTGGAAGTTCTCCTAAAGCAAAAATCAGAGGAACAGCAGATCATTGATCATATTTCCATTTACTTCCCTTGGTTGCAATTCTGTAATCATTTTTGTTGTGTTAATAACTTGCTGCTTGGTTATGTATGCTTTAAAACTTAAGCAGCACTCAGCATGGATTGCAAAATAAATGAATTGTGCAAATAAATCATTTTACCACTCCATTGCTACACTTTCTTTTATTATTCTTTACCATGGACTCGCTGCTGAAGAGATCAGGGTTGTTCTCATAAATGAACTTTTCCATCCTTGCTTTCCTCATCCTAAACATCTTGGAGCCTTTATTCTTCATGAGGGACAGCTCCTCCAGCATGATGTCCCTGGGGCTCCTGATCTTGGTGCCCAGGTCAAACTCAGACGCCTCTGGCTCGCCCTCAAACTCTACAGGGGAGAGAGCAGGAGGCTGGTTACCATAGTTTCATGTCGTTTTCCCCGACAAAAAATAAGAAAGCATACTGTAGAACATGGAATAAAACGTGGTTCTTAGAACATACAGCCCTGGGCCGCAGTCTCATGATCTAAAATGAGATAATGAGAAAATATTGTGTGAAAGAGGCAGGAGTTTGGTTAAACTAAGGTTCGTCGTAGTTAAGCGTATATTGCGAGAAACATGGAACATGTGACCCAATATGTGTATTTTTTATTTATTAAATTTTTTACATAACATAGAGATCATTTTTGGGAGCTCAGAATTATGGTGGGAAAATCATAAATCGATCTCCTTAAAGATGAAATGGCAACCCCTCAACCAGGTAGCTGCAGAGGGAGGTGAGAGGCTGATCCGTCCCTTCAGTTTGGCTGTGTACGCATCGGGGTGCTGATTAAGACACACAGAGCCTGGTGAGGGAAGGTCTTAGTCATTTTCACATCTGTGCTAGTTCCACTATTTCAGCTCCCAGTGCTTGTGATCCATCTGTCAGAAGTCACAGAGTGTTGAAACGGAGGTCATAAGGAATGAAAAGTAGCAGAACATGTGAGTCTACAAGGGCACGGTATCCGTTACCACCACAAGACCCAATAAACGACAGGTTGTTGTTATTACGTACTTAATTTATATCTCACAATTAGATTCAAATGGAAGTCTAATTATTTACTCTGCATCATCTAAACAGTCTATTTTGTATTTTAATTTTTAAGTTGAACATGTTTAACATTTTAGTTTTATCCTATACAAAGTCATGCTTAATTCCTCATGGAAGATTCCAGCAATCTATAAACCAAGCAGTGAGGGAGGTATGATTACCCTCATGAAAGGGCAAAGAAACAAGTATCAATAAAGGCTGAAGTGATTGGTAAAATATGGATGCTGAAATGGAGTATGGATTCCATGATTGAACAGCTGAGAATGTAGGGTCAACCACCACTGCAATGATTTCAAGACAAATGTTTCTGCTGTGAAATCTGCAGAAACAAGCATAAATGTTAACAGTTCCACTTTTGTGGAAGAACTGAATGCACAATTAAACTAAGGACATGTCCTTGAGAGTTTTACAGAAACAGAAAATACATTATTCAGCAAGCTATTTTTTCTGGTTTGAGTACAATTATAGGGAGAACCTCACACGGAACTACCATAGACAGTACATGACAATATTTGATCTTCTACTGAACTTTAAGGGGCCGTTCTCGTAGTACGTAGGCATAGTTATGTGACAGTATACTCTGTAAGTGTGAAAAGTGTGGGTGACGCAGAGGGTGCATGCCTTACCATCCTGAGTAACATGTGACAGGTCAGTAATGACCCTGGAAGGCTTTCTTCGCTTGTTAGGCGGGGCAGGTGTTCCAGAGAGAGGCATGGCTGGGGACATGGAGAGGGCAGAGCAGGATAGCAGGACATCTAAGTATGATACCTCTCAGCTGTAGTTTCTGTTCTCTAAAGTTGAACTGACTTACACATAACAAAAGAAAGTACTAAACTAGCTTAGGCCTCAATTTATTTTATAAATTGACATGACTCCTAGGTAACTCTGTTGTGTGACCCTTCACGCATGCAGTTTAAAAGTCAGTTACAATTTAAAAGCAGTTTGATGACCTTTTCAGATATTATGCAATTGAGATCATCCAAATAATGGCCATCATTCAAGCACAAACCTCTCTTCGTGTTTGAATGTTTGCACACAGGCGCAATCATTCCTATTGCAGGCGGCACCAATAATCAAGAGATGAGAAAGGAGAGTATGACTGGGGTCCCTGAGCATTACTCCAACTGGGCACTTAACACTGCACACAAACATATGCACACCACCTTGTGGTGAGGGAAACCAAAGGACCCGAACATGCTGCCTGGGCTCATTTTTCAGCTTCAGTGGCTGTGTCAATGGCCTTCACATTGTTGACATTCCTCAACCAGCACGTCTGGCGGGAGGAAACGCATAGCTTTACTACAGACTGCAGGTTTGCTTCAGACGGACAACTCAGGTCATGGATATTTACTGTAAACAAGTCCGAGTTCCACAAGTGACTAAGACTCAAGAGAAAAGTTTTGTAGCAAATCATTTGGCATATCCGATGCCTACGTTTCTTAAATTACAAAATTAATTGTATTTTTCCAATAGCTCAGGGAACCTCACCTTCATATCAATGTTACAAACATATGGAAGATGTATCACGCTCAGCATATGATCTGTCTTTGTAGGGTGTTTATGACGTATAAGACACTATCATGGCTCAAATCATGGCTGACTTTGAGCCATACTGTTCTCAGCATACTAAGGGGGTCTGCCAGTGTCTTTAAGGGCCTGTCAAAGGCAAAACATCGCATCTCATCAACTGACTGTAATTCAATCCCACCAAGCTATTTTTAAGCGCCACTTTCTGCTAAGACCTTTTAGTAAAGAGTGGTGGCGTCAGTAGACTACCAGCAGAGCTTCACATGCTGTACACATACTGGGGCATTTTTGAAAACAATCGTTGAAATTGGCCCCAAAATGTGTAGCTCAGACTTAAGGGGAGTGAAGGAGCCTTTTATCAAGGGGCCAGGACATTGTTATCGAAATTGAAGGGGCTATAATGACAGTTGGGTATTCCTCCCCCCTGTTGGGTTTTCGTGCCAGGCTTGGCACGCCAAACCAAATCTGCAGAGGGTGTGATGGGGAGTGCTCAGCACATTCTCTCTCACAACCCTGAGGGTCTTTAACACAATGCCGCGCCCAACACTAAAAATCTATAAACTTTTACAGTCCACTTCTTCACCGGCCCTCATTTGAAAAACATTTCTATTCCAGCCATGAATAAATAATGACTTGCTCATTGAGTCAGCGTACTCAACTATTATTTAAGTGCAGACGCTATTAGCACCTCGAGTGACTGCGTGGTATGGCTGCAGAGTTCTGTTCATTTTCTCTCTTTGTGCGGAGGGATGGTAAAAGTTAGTGAAAATCCATGCTGTTGGTTAGTAGAGCACAGTTAGAGCTTGTGGGCTGAAAATCTCACTCACCCAAGGTTTTTGAGCTCCTTCTTTTGAGGGGGTATCTATAAATACCAGGCAGTGGAGGATTCCAGGTGGATCTAACTTGATCGCGGCTTTACCAATCCCAGGGTGCCTGTGACCTGTGGCCGGACGCAGATCCCAGGGAGTGCAAAATATACCCTCAGCTTGGATGGCAGATCTTTGGGGGGGGGGGGGGGGCGGGCGGGGGAAAGGGGGATGGTTCCGCGGTGACAAGGGAGGGGGAAGGAGGTCGAGGGGAAAGAGGTTCAGGTTGGACCGAGGCTGAGGTGGTGGGGTTGGGGTGCTGGGTGGGTGGGGGGGGGTGGTGGCGGTGGTGGCGGAGGGGGGGTAGTGGATTGTGAAAGTGGGTGGGGGGTCTTTCTGCACAGCCACAAAGTGCTGATGGGGATATCAAGAGAGCAATATCATTCTTGCAGATGGTCTGAACTGCTATATATAGCGCTTTGGGAGAGAGTCTTAACTTAGTTAAAAGATAGCCTCAAAGGACTGTGTGTGTTTGTGTGCATTGGTGTGTGTGTGTGTGTGTTTGTGTGTGTTTGTCTTAAGTTAATTTGTTGGCCTGTTTCTCCCAATCATTAATTATCTCCAAACTTACACTGGATCAGCTTCCCAGACAGCCCTGAGCTTCATTCAGGGTCGCACAGCTCAACCAACAGGACTGGCTGCTTATGTGTTGGCTCAATCTACAAGTTCTCTCTGTGATATAGCCGACTGTTTAGCTGGCACAGCTGAATGTATCTTTCAGTTCAAGTTTCAGTTCTTTCAAACTGACAAATTGTGCCAATTTCGATAAAAAATAAAAATATAATCATTTTCTTATTTATTTAAGCTATAGTTGATTTGTTGACTCATGCACAAGGCTATAGATGATATACATTTAGTAATTTTTTTAATAAAGTATACATTTTTATATATAAAGTAGTGTCCTGTAGTTACAATTGTTTGAAAATAGGCTCACTTGAGTTGTCACTTGATCTGCTCTAATGCACCGTATTAGTTTTCTATATAGCGTACAGTAACACAGATAGACTTTTCTTATCCCTTATAATTGTTAATCCTCATACTGTTTAACTGTATTTGAACCGCAATGTAAAAATGGGACTGAGTGTTGAACAGCCATAAATACTACGTGGGGATATTAACAGCCCTATATATAGGTATCAGGACAGCCAGGCAGAGAGATGCCAGCTAACTCTATCTGAGTTTACTGTATTCATGCTGCGGCATTGCCCTCCATGCTCTCTCGCCCAGAGGAGGAGACGCTTGGATTTTCAGTTCAAAACTGACCTTATGGTGCCCTCATGTGGCGACGTTGTGCTAGGGCAGGCACTGTACAGCCGTGTGTTGTCACTGTACAGTCAAGTACATAGAGAACAAATAGAGATAGATGTAATGTGTTGACTATGGGCTATTTAAAAAATCAAGGTGCTTACAGTACATCTTTCGAATCCAATTTATTGTAAGTAAATGTAAGTGCAAATCTCCAAGGATCAGTTGCAAGACTACCTTTTCCTACCTGTAGCTTCAGTATTCATCCATAAATCATATCCAATCAAAAGCTAATTTAGATTTTTTTTATTATAATAATGTCAATCCTCTCTATTCAAAAGGAAGGTTTTAGTTATTGTACTTCGATTGTATTGCAAAAAGTATTCCTCATCATACAAATTCCATAAGGACATGTGGTTCCCTTTGTGGGTAAAGGGTCAAGAGTCAAGGGTAAACTGGTTTAATCTGGTTTGTAGGAGATGAGGTGAGTTTTGCAACATTGGTGAACATGTTTGCATAACTGAAGATAATATTTATGGAATCAGGACAGAAGATTAGGACTAATCCAAGAATATAAAGCGTCTTTATTGGAGTGGAACTGTAATCCAGGACTAGTATTTGTGTGTGAGAGAACTGCTTTAAGTCTCCTAGTGTGCCTGAGATGGGGGGGGGGCAAGGACAGCTGTTGTGTTCAGTTGGTGTAATCAGGAAGAAAATCTGAGTGTCCGGAAAAGATGTACAGTATGTAGGGCATGTGGTTTGGGAAACTAATACAGGTTTGCATATTCACTGTTCACGCTGTTTTGAAGGAATTAGTTGATCCCTTATTGTGTTTTACTGTCAAATTGTGTTTTGAACAACAGGGGGCAGCGATGGTCCAGAAATACCAGACAATTGGCAAGATTTCAAGGTTATATTTATTAGTCTAAAAACATCTTGTCTGTAAGGCAGTCAAAAGTGTACACCAACATCCTATATTGCAGATTCACAAACAGAAATGTTCAAACTCACACTTGTATCTAGCTACAAAGAGGAACCATTATAATTATTAACTTGTATTTTTACACACTAAGATTCCTGTACTGTATGCACAACATATCACATACTTTGCAAACATTATGACATAAAGCACAATAACATAGTTTAAATTAAGTTCGCTTAGATTCATAAATTATAAAAGCAGCAAACAGTTATCATCTCAAAGAAGGTAAAAGTATTAAACTCTGTCAGCGAACATGACTTTATTTAATTGCATTAATGGTTGTCCCGACACTGTTACCAGGGTTAGTTGTTATTCTCTTCTGACATATTAATTCATTAATGCATTCATTATTAATTCATCAATGCATTATTCAGGCTCTGTATTGCACTGAGACACCGGCATAGTGGAATATCTGTGCCATCAGCCCCCATTTCTACAGTACCTCCTTTCTCCCGGCCTCAGAACCCATTTCACCTTTTCCTGTCACCATCTTCTAATTTCTATTGGCTGTGGGAATTCATTGTCCAGTGTCCAATCAGAAGTCTCACTTTCATGGACCTTTATTGCATCTATTTTCACGCCCTCTACCTGCATGATGGTACAGCCCAAACATGCCATTGTAGACCTTTTATTCATGGTCCAGAATGGACCCTCCCAAAACTCCCTGTTGACAGGGGCCATTTTCAGCCTCCCGTACCTTCCCTATCCACAGCCATACCCATGCCTTAAACCGTTATACTGCCGGTGCCTCCGTTTTCATGTTTTCATTTTTACTTCCTTAATCGCATGACAAATCTGTTTCATTCAAAATAAAGAAAAATACATTTTGTCTCAGCATTGTCATTTGTTTGAATACAACGCGAGTGGTGACATGGACACCAGGCGCTCTAGAGAGCTCACTGGGCACTGGGGACGGCAGGGGCAGGAGCAGCAGCCGTCTAGCTCGACAAACATTTCCATCGCTTTTGGGACTGGGTTGTGCTGGCGCCGAAAGTCAAACACAATGGCTGTCGCTGTTCCCCAAACGGACCCAGCCCGAGCCAATCATCACCATCCAACCGCTCTGTGTGTGCCCCAAGTCTAAGAAGTTGTGCCTAGTGTCACATCAGTCTTGTCCCTGCATGGAGTCACGTGACGCTGCTCTTGTTGAACCGTTTGTCCCTCTAACATCCTGTGTGCCCCCTTCTCCCCGAGTCAGCCTTGCCTCGCTGACCTCTCACCTCTCACCAGAGAGAGGAGACGCCGCGCTCCGTGGTCACATGACATGTGAAAAAACTGTGAAATGATCACCATTCATACCAGATATCCTACACGTTTCAACATTTCAAGTTTCAAAGAATAATTCAGTACAGGCTCTCTCACTCCCATGGCTTTTTATTATTGACAGTATTTCATCTGACTGTGCCGAAAGATAAGCCTTACACAAACCTCCTCCAGGACAGGCGTAGAGAATGGTAGGAACACTACTAGTCCAGTTCTAGTTGTGTACATTGGGTACACTATGGTGTATATGTGAATAATAAAACTCCTCTTATCAATGTCTTGACAGGCTATGTATAGCCTATGCATTTTAGCAACAGCGTCTATATGTGACTTCAAAGCTCATCTACAACTGCAAAGACATGAATACCATTGTAAAATATAAACATATGTTGAAGATGGAACAACAGCCATCACTGCGGCACACATTCAAGCCTCGTAACATATTAAAGCCAAATAAATGAAAAATATAAATATAACAAATTCACTTTAGTTAGGGTTTTCAATCATTGAAATCAAACATAACATTTCAATTAAGTATATGTTGAATCATTCATCTTATATTTATTGTGGGTTTAGGATTTGAAGGGGTCCAAGTCCAAGTCTATCTCTGTCAAACGGGGTCTCCCGCCCAAGCTCACATGGCCCCTGGCCTCCAAATGTGGGGTTTGATGCCTGACTTGGTGGCGATGAAGCGAGGCTTTGGCACCTGGATGGGAGTGGCTCTCAGGGGAGGCAGCGAGCCCAAGATGCTCAGCTCAGGGGCACTCTGGAACTGCTTGGCAGCCTGGAGCCCTGTGTAGGACACTCCAGTGTAGGGCGTCGGGTGGGGGATGGGGACCGAATTGGGGATTGGGATGGCGGAGATTTGGGGCAGGCTTGGGAGCCCAGATGTTGGGTGTGGAGCATTGAATGGCGTTGGGGTGGGGGCTGAGAAAGGGGTGGGGGCTGAGAAAGGGGTGGGGGTGGTGGCTGAGAAAGGGGTGGGGGCAGAGAAAGGGGTGGGGGTGGGGGCTGAGACGCGAGCGGTGGGCGGGGATATGGGGGTAGGGGTCGGCGAGGTCATGTCAGAGCGCATGATGGGCTCTCCGAGTGTGGTGGCGGACCGCTGGGCGATCACTTTGGTAGCCAGCGTGGGCGCTGACATGGGCGTGGGGGTGGAGAAGCGTTTGATCTCATACACCCGGGCCGCCTTGATGGGGATCTGCCTGGGCGGGGTCAGCGAGCTGCCCACCATGGTGTACCCACCCTGCTGCTGCTGCTGCTGCTGCTGCCTCTGTGCCTGGTAGGAGGGCATGGCGGACAGGTTAGCCACGCTTCCACCGTAACTGAACATTCCAGAGTTGAGCTGGTAGGGCTGCCTCCTCATGAAATCCAAAGCTTTGATGCCCTCTCTCTGGGAGCCCATTCCCCCTGGTCCCCCTCTGCCCCTGCCAGTATCCCGCTGTGGGCCCACAGGGCAGGAAGGAGCCAGAAGAGGGTTGTAGCCAATAGGAGGAGGAGCTCTGATATTGGGGGAGTACTTCCACTGGTTGGGAAGCGAGGGGTTGGAGGAAGGGTCGTAGTCTTGGGCACCGGCCATGGAGTGGACCTCCTGTTGGAAGGGGGTCTCTGGGGGGGTATCCACCACGTACAGGTCCATGCGGCTCTGCCTACGGGCAAACAGCTGAGCCCCCTTGCCCTCATTCTGGGGGATGAGGGGCGTCTCATGGATCACCCTGGGCTTGGGGGCCACCGGAGGCGGCATCCTACCTCTGCCCGCCTCGCCATCCTGGTTGTCTTCCTCGCCGCCCTCGTAGCCCATGACCACCGAGGGAGGGCGTCCGTAGCCGCGGTGGGGTCTGTCATCCAGGTTCTGGACCATGTTGAGCAGCTCCGGGTTGGGGGAGTTCTTCTTGTCCTCCGGGGTTCGGAACATGGGTCTCCTGCCGCTGCGACGGCGGGCATCCAGGAGGATTCCAGTACGACCACCGGGGGGAGACATAGGGGTGGTGGGTATGGGCGTGGGGGCTACCCTGGTAGCTTGAGGTACCACAGACACCGGAGCCGTTGGTGGGGTGGGCATTGGGACCGGAAGGGGTTGAGAAAATGCCATCGGAGGTGGTTGAGACACTGGGACTTGAGATGGTGGGGCGACGGAGACCTGAGGTGGCTGGTACACGGTCTGAGGTGGAGGGGCGGATGACACAGACACAGGGGGCATGGGAGCCATTGAGGCTGGTACATGGTGCATCTGGGAAGCCGTAACGGGCATTTGAGGGATAGGGGCAGCCGAGACCTGGGGCATGGGTGCCACCGGGGCCGAAACAAGGAGATGGGGTGCAGTCATTGTCATTGGCTGGGCTGCCTGCATGGTCTCCATAGGGGTGGAGAATGCTGGGTAGCAAGGGGCCACGGAGGAGGGGGAGAAGGGACCCCCGGCCACTGAGGGCGGTGGAGAGAAGATGGAGGGCTGGCTCAGGGAGGAGAGGGGAGCCATGTTGGCGGCTAGCTCGGAGGAAGCGGAGAAAGGCGTGGGCACAATGCCTGCCGAGGTGGCCGGGCGCTGGGGTTTCTTGGCAACAGTGGGCCGGAACACGACAGGAGCCGTGGCGGCTCTGTTGGCGACAAAGCCGGGGGCGAAGGGTTGGGCGGTTCTGTTGAGGACAGAGCTGGAGGAAAGTTCCGGCAGGGGTGTCTGGGCTGGGGGCGCTGGGGCGGTCAGGATGGTCACTGAGGCGGTGGCTGGTTTTGGCGCCACAACTGGAGGTGACATCACCATGCTAACTGTGCTAACAACAGAGTAGGACATGTTTCCGTTGGCCATGCTGTGGATGGGAGGGGCCAGTTGCTGGGCCTCATCCTGGAAAGATGCAGGGGGTGGTGGCTGGTGGGTCTGCAAGAATTGCATGTCTGGCTGAGATTGGCTCGGTGGATACTGATTCGGTTGCTCCACGATCTGTGATTGGCTTTGGGGCTGTGGCTGAGGCGGGGCCTGAGGCTGAGCGGCCTCCACTTTCCTGGCGTGCTCCGCCGCCCTCTTCCTCTGCTGCTCAAACAGCTGGGCGCCCTTCCCGGCGGTGTCGCTCAAACCCGGACTGGGCGCGTCCTCCGCCCCGTCCCCTCGCCCTCCCGCCGCCGTCGCTGCCGTCGCCCTCTTCTCCAGCACGTCCAGATAGTCGCCGTCCCAGGTGGAGTCAGGGGCAGCGGAGAAGCCGTCTTCGTCAAACTCGGACTCACTGCCCAGGAACACCCCATCCTCTTCCTGGGAGTCCTGGCGCAGGTCCTCGTCCACGCTGCCGAAGCTGGTCAACGTGTACTTCTTGGAGCGCTGGCGTCGCTTCTTAAACATGAGCACACCCTTGGAGTGGGGGTTGGGCGCGTCGGTCAGCAGGGAGGCGATGGTGCGACACTTAGTCCGTGCCTCTTTAACCTGCTTGTCCTGGAGGGTGTCTCCCCGGTTCAGCTCTGCATGTGTGAGAGGACATGGTTTACAGTGGGGACATTACACAGTGTGTGCAGGAATGTCAGCATCTTGGCATGCATCGTAGGGTTGAGGTCAGTTCTATTTATTTATGTAGTCAATAAATAATGTTTTTTTTTTTACAAAAATGTATGTTTGGCTTTTAATTTGGAATTCAGGAATAGTCTCAACCTTGTCTCGAAAACAAAAATAAAAATGAGAACATTGATAGCCACGGTGAAGAATATTTTTGCCCTCTTGATGACCGTATAATCTTCACACAGCTGGCTCAATGTGACATCAGGGATCTAATGACATCAGCAATCTAAAAACAACCTGCCATGTCTTTAACAAGACTATCCATCTTTTAACCCGCAACAAGAGCACTGCTGGAAAAATACCAGACAAGACAGACATTTTTTCACATTAGCTGCGGTGCAACAGGAAGTTCCTTGTTAACCTTTTGAAATAGGCAGAAACTGGGATAACTGAAGTTAGTTAACTTGAACTAAGTTAACTTGTTGGCATGTTGCAAACCATTTATGGAATTGAATAGTATAGTGTGAAGACTAATTCTATTAGCCAAATATGTATGTAAAGAGGTTTTACTTAATAGGACACTGACTGTGTCCCTGAACAGGACACGTAGGCTAAATGTTGAACATCCATGAGGGGACAGTACAGTATTTATGGGACTATTTATTCACCCTCCTAAAAAAGTCCTTCTTATCCTCAAATAGCACCTGTCTTCCTGCACCTAAGTTTACGAGTGACAGATGGGAAGCATTTGAATATTTTGTATCACAGAAAGAAGGAAAGATGAAGTTAAAAGTGTTAAAATAGTCAAATGGTGTACTTTAAAGCACACCCTGGATATAATATGTTATTTATAGTGGTAAATATATGGTGAATTGGATATTTTTCTGATCTAGGGCATTACTTACTGTGAACTTCCCACATCCCATTACATTTTCCATTACTGGATATCCTGGTTCAGATGGCCACTCAGTGTTATTAGTCAGGCTAAAATAGACATCTCTTCATATAAAGCCATTCAAAAACTCAGAATCTGGTGAATGGGTTTTACAGAAATGGCTGAAAAGGACATTCAGGACATGCCAGAAAACCTCCTTTTCACCATGCGAGTCGTAAACCAGAAGGGAGTCGGTACTTGTTCATAGGAAGGGTTGGTGAACTAAAGCTGAAGGTCGGCAGTTCACTCCCTTCATGCTAAAACAAGACTTATCTGAAAAAAACATTTGTTCCCAAATTCATGGGGCATCTTAGATATTTAGGGCAGTCTGGAGTACACCTTGTGGGATCTCTTCGGACATTCTTCAGCTGCTCACCCAGGTCAGGGGCCTGGGCTTCACAGCCATGTTAGCTTTGACATATGGATCATATCAGGGTCCCTATTTATATCTATCGGTGTGTTTCTGTATCTGTGTCTTCTTAGTGTGCTCCTGACAATAGGTATGGATGGAATGGTTTCACATTAGGAGTCTTGGATGGATGCTACGATGTCCTATTTTGCAGATAGGACGTCGGAGCTGATAACGAGAGCTTTTCCCGTGAATTGATTTTCTCATATTCACTTCGGATTTGGAAGCACAAGACAGACCATGTGAGGTTAAGGTAGTGCAGAAGGACAGGGAGACATGAGAGTTGGCCAGAAAGGGAAAGTGAGACGAGGGGAGAGGGTCTGCTACTTGATACCAGATAGCAGCTGTACATGCCTTTCTCTGTGGCCAGGCCCAGGCCCAGAACCAGCACTCCGGTTATCACTCCACTGAACCAAGAGTATATTTAGCAGCCTACGTGGAAGTGCTCTGTGTTCTCTTAAAGGGGATGGAACACACATGTTCTCACATCAGAAATGTCTGGTCCAATCACATCTGACGTGATCCAAGGAATCGAGTTGCCTCAATTTGAATATTCAAATGATCCACTCTCGGAAAGCGCCTCACGTTGTGCCAAACCGAACTAAAGTAAATGTTTATTCCAGCTGTGCATGACCTTGCTATCATATTGATTTGGTGACAGAGAGACATGAAAGCTGCGGCTTGAGTGAGTACTCAACCTGAGACCTGAAACTTTAGTATTTACTTGAGAGTTTTTTTTTTCTCATGTGGATTACATGGTGAGAAATATCTCCTGGTTGACTGCTCATCAACAGGGTACTCACTGGCTTGTTTGGCTTTATCCATGTATGTGGTTGTCAGCTCCTCATCCAGAGGCGTCTCCAAAGGCCCCACCATGGGCACCAGCTGCCCACGGGAGCCCAGCATCATGGCCTCCTTCGCCCTCTCAGGGGACACCAGCGGGGGAACGTTGGTCAGCTCCTGGAAGCCGCTGTCCTCCTCCGGCCCCCCACCTGGAGGCCCCTGGTCATCCGCCGAGGAGATGATGGACGAGGTCTCCGTGGAGGTCTGCGATGACCACATCCCTGAGGGCGGGGGCTGGTAGATGACCTCCCGCCGGGCCACGCCCACACCGGACAGCGCCCCCCCCTCCCCCCCGCCGCCGCCCGCCGCGCCGGGGTAGACGCGCGCGTCCGGCGCGCTGTCGTAGCCGCTCATCTCGGACGTCTCGCCGCCTTCCGCCGCAGCGCGGCCCGGGGGTTTCCCCGCCAACGGGTTGTTGGGACTCCGGCGTTTCTGCCGCCGCTGGCGCTCGTGGGCCGCCACGTCGGCGTCGCTGTCCGTCTCGCCGTAGTACGCCTCGCTGCCCGGCGGGGAAGTCAGGCCGCTGCGCCCCGCGGGGGACAGGAGGGAGCTGCGGCTGTGGCTGTGGTGCACCTCCCTGACTGGGGGGTGGTGGGGCTGGGCAGAGGGGGACATGGCGCGCAGGACTGCCCGGTACTCCTTGTCGATGCGGGGGGACGGGGCACGGGTCAAGAGCACCACGGACTGGAAGCCAGCCGGCGCTCTGAGGGAACCGGATGGGGGAGAGAGAGGAGACACGTGACGCTGCCGCTCTACCGGAGTGCACAGCCCTGAAGCATACAGCCGAGGTGGTCAAATATGCCTGTGAACTCACAGGACGTACATGAAGCTGTGTGTTTCATGATTCCACATAGTTTTTGTGATACCTGCGTATTGATACAACTCGTGTTTTGACCGTTTTGACTGGGTTTGGAAAGGTCCCGCCTCTCACCTTTTGACCCGGATGTGGAGTATTCCGGATGAGCTGTCGATGAGGGTCATGGCCTGGGCGTGGGACAGACCACTGCATGGCTGATCGTTGATGGACACAAGCTCATCTGCCTCTCGTAGGTCTGCCCTGCATGCCTTACTGCGCTTTCGTACCTATGGCAACAGAGGGAGACAAAGACATAGGCGCAGGAAGGTCAGAGTATGCAAAGGGTTTCCGTGCATTGGTGACTGTCTGGTGGACAGAAAGTAAAGGTTCTATTATACTTTATAATACAAATCTCGTTATCATAAAAAAAGAGCATGGAAAAGTGTGATTTTGAACCTCTCCACATTCTCTTTAGCTAAGAGATAATTGAATGATTCACTTCAATCGATGAACTGATTCAAGAGATGCACTTACACTCTCACTCCCTCTCTCTCTCTCTCTCTCTCTCTCTCTCTCTCTCTCTCTCTCTCTCTCTCCCTCTCTCTCTCTCTCTCTCTCTCTCTCTCTCTCTCTCTCTCTCTCTCTCTCTCCCTCTCTCTCCCTCTCTCTCTCCCTCTCTCTCTCTCCCTCTCTCTCTCTCTCTCTCTCTCTCCCTCTCACACACGTTTCCTCCAATCGATCTCTACTCTATCATCATCCAGCTGGGGGAGGAAACCCGACGGGGGGCTCCTCGTTTTGGGATCTGTGGTAGTCCCTGATACAAGGATACAAGGACTACCTGGACTTGTCCTGACAGCCTCAATGTGCCGGAGACAATGGCCACACACTGCCACCCATGTAGAGTCCTCTCACCCACTTCACCAGGGTGAATGTCAGTCAGGTCCCTTGCAGCTCTAAACCTTCCTCTATCTATGTTGAGCGTCGTTCCATAGTGGACACATAAGTGGGGCAGCATGCCCTCCCTGTAAAACCATATTGTTTGCAGGTGCCACCAATACCATCAACCACTTATCATATTTGTTTGAGGATAGCACTGTCCATTCTTGAGGTTGCTTAATTAAGGTCTCAAGAATATCATATAATATTCTGTCTATGCGCTGGACATTACATCTATGAATGCAACAGAATGCCTTGTAGACAGCCAATCAGTCTTTGTTGAGATATTCTTGGCTGACATTTATAGGCCACTAATGAAATCCCGGGTTCGCTGTTTGCTAATCCTGTCAAAGTGGCCCTGACTTTGTGCAGCTACTTGTGGTCCAGGATATGAATAAGTCCATCAATCAGTCAACTCGCCTACGTCACTTCTGGCTGCTGCCCTTGTACTTGATGCACACACACACACACACACACACACACAGTCCCAAGATCCCACTGTCTCGTGTGCCTCCACCACAGCCAGCACACAAGGGAGTTTTCAATAAAACAAAATAGCAGCCACATATACCACTTGTGTCTAGGTATTCAGCTGGAGGCCTGACATAATTACACCCTACCTTCTGGGAGGTCAAAGGTCATAGACAGTTTTAGATCAGTCGCCACAGCACTGTCACAGCTGTCTTTAACCATAACAATTAGCCTCATATGCACCTACTGTGCAACTAACTTGTACAGTATCCCATGTACAGTAAGTCACCTCTAGGATTGTTGTCATGGATTCATTTTGTGGGACCTCCATACTTAGGGCTCCTATAATGGCTTGGCCTGTTACACAATACAGGATGTAGCCTGGGTAAGGTGGTTTGAAGGCGGCCTATGACAGTATGACTTTGACTAAAATGAAGCTACGTACATGTGACATTACAGTAGTCAGCAAGCTGAAACTTCAGTCTAAAAGTACTTTTTAAAGTGTATATTAATGTAGCTGTGAACATCCAGGAGGTGTCAGTGTTTTCTTTTAACTTTTTAATTCTGGATCAAACCGAGCAGAGGCAGCAAATATAACTCTGCTCCACCATTTTGGAATTTGGAGCTGAAACACACACCTTTCCTCCAGGTCCTAGGTTCAGTCCGTCCAGTGTAGCCTTGGTAAGCTGGCCCACACCAAGAATAGCACATTTGAAAAGCGGTTTTGCTAACTCAACACTCAGTAAATGCGATGAGTGTGTATGAGAGTGCTCATGTGCACACAAAAATAATCCAGAATATCTATATCAAGATGGGAAAAGAATAGACAGAAATGAATCACTGGGGTGAGGAGAGCAGCACAGCTAGGGAGGTGACGAAGGTTCTAGAATCTTAACCGTAAATAAATTGTGAAATACCACCGATGTCATGAAGACCTCTCTATTACGGTTGGAAAGTAACTGAGCTCATTCTATGAACAGATCGGAGCAAAATCACGATCTTCTGAAAACGATCATCCTGATCTGACAAACATCTGTGTTTCTCCTCTCTGCACATGTTCTACGCTGTCTACCGTGTTCCAACAATAATCCCATGACGCCTCATAGCTACGCTATACCACTCTCTAGCCAGAGTAAAGCCTCTGTATGATGAAACACATCTGATTGGATGAAGAGCGACAAAATGAAGACCGTGTATCATTTGTTTTGATAAGCAGTGAAGTTGGGGGGTGAAGGGGGAGTTGGGCTGTTAAAGTTTCAGTTTCACACCTCTATCTATTACCCAAGTGCCTCCTTGTCTCCTGTTCAGATCAGATCATCCAGATCCATGACTCACTCCCAGGCCTCTGCACCAACCCACCACGCCAGCCACAATTCCATCTCCACCCCATTCAATCATAACCCCATTCAAGGCCTCTTTACAATCCAGCCACGCAATTCCAAACCTGACATGATTTCAACTCCCCATCATAGAAAACCCAATTTCCAGCCATGAAAACGTTCCCTCATGTCATCTAGCCTTTACGCCATCCGCAGTGACCTTCCATATCGCGCAGGCTGATCCCTCATCTGATTCCATTCAAACCCGTCTCACCATTCACTGAAGCCGTACCTTGGCCACCTGTAGTGGCTTGTGGTGCTCCACCCCTCCCTGCAGACGAAAGCCCCACGGTGCTCCGCCAGACAAGGAGATGACCACCTCCTCAGCCACCATGGTTGTCTTCTTTTTTTTACGTTTCCTGACTGCCTTCTTTTGTTTGGGGTTTCCGTCGTGTCGTTGTGTCGTTCCGGGGGTGGGGGACGGACCCTCAGTGCGTTGGGTCCATGGTTGACAGGGCCCCCCTCAGAGAGCCATGTCCTGCTCTCCGTCGGCGCTACGCTATCCTGGGACTGACTGAGCCCAGTTCCGCTACTCTGGCACCTGGGCCAAGTCACACTCGCTCTTACACACACTTACACACACACTTACACACACACACTCACTGTCATGGACACACGCGTGCGTGGTTGTACGCCCACATGCACCGCCGTAGGGCCGTGCTGATAGGGTGGCAGGAAGGGAGGGTGGGGGGGTCCTGAAAGAGAAGTAGAGGGAGAGAGAGAGATAGGGAAGAGACAGAGTGAGAGGAATGCTGGTTTGAATGATGAAGGGAGGGGCCAACTGCACACTTGTCCTGTCACTCATTCTTCTTGGCTGTCAGAAGGTTGTTGATAGCCCCTCCAAAAATATCCCTCCCTCACTCTAACTCCCACCCCCAGACCTGGTTAGAACCAAAATCTGGAACAGCTAAATGTCAGTGATTTATACCTGGGGTTCCAAAATGGTGGCAGGGACATGATAGAGGGCTATGGCCAATTCATACTAGGTCATAGCCTCTGTTATGTGGTCCTGAGGCATAGTCACCATAAAAAGTCATTACAGGGGGTGTTGTCACTGGTTGTGGTAATGTCAGCATCCAGGCTAAAAACACCAGTCTAAAACAGGCCAGTTTAACAAACTCTGATTGAGCAAACTCAATAGAGAGACAGGAGCTAAGCTAAGAGTCAATAAAGTGTCGTAAATGACCCAGAACACACTATTGTAGATTTGTATTAGGGGGGTCAGGCCTGTGGTTGGATGTTGCCAACATGTGCCTGTTGTTTTTTGTTGTTCAGTGGATACTGTGGACAGTCTGTGAGTTTTCCAATTCCACTTGATCTTCCACAGAATTTCAGTATCACCACAATATGTGTATAGAATTAGTAATATACACTATTGTTTATTTGTGATGTACCAGCAATCATTTTCCTTCATATATTGATACGGTGTGAGTGTGTGTCTGCATTCTAGAATACAACCACAAGCATCTGATCTGGTTGCCAGGTATGAAGCTTGAGAGCCAGCCAGCGCAGAATGCTAGCTACCAGGGTCCCAGCCAGACAACCTCTCTCTCTCTCTCTCTCTCTCTCTCTCTCTCTCTTTCTCTCTCTCTCTCTCTCTCTTGGTCTCTCTCTCTCTCTCACACACACACACACATACACATGCTCAAACTCACTGCTCCCTGTTCCAGTTCAGCTGGGCCAGGATAAGAACAGATGAGGAAACAGTTCACTGGAGACCCTATATGTATGTCTGGGGGCTTGTAGAACCTGGTCTGGCTTGATATTGGTCACATACACTTGACTGGTCTCACTTCCCTGTCACTCTGGCCCTCTGGTATCACATATTCAACCGACTGCAGTGGAAGACCTACCAACAAAGTTGACTGTGTATAGCTTCGTGATGATTCAAGAGCTTTACGTCTCATTGATGGAAATGTAATGACCCCCCACAGTAGCTGGTAACCTCTACATGCCAAAGCTGTTTTAGTCAACATCACTGT
This sequence comes from Hypomesus nipponensis, assembly GCF_054491055.1. Taxonomy (NCBI): domain Eukaryota; kingdom Metazoa; phylum Chordata; class Actinopteri; order Osmeriformes; family Osmeridae; genus Hypomesus; species Hypomesus nipponensis. Next base: position 12,844,253 of record NC_140371.1, on the reverse strand, counting down.
CTTAGTGTTACCATGTTACCAATCATAGCTGTTTGTTTGGCTGCCATGTTATGCAGCTGTCTCCATAACTCTGCTCAGTGACTGGAGCCTGATATCACATTCTAATATGCCAACTGCCTCCTCTGCTGGTTGGGATTGGTGTAGCAACCTAATGTGCCAAATCTCCACATTACTATAAGATCAAACTGTAAATTACGTAACAAAAAATATAAGAGACTCCGAGGCACTCTTTTTGAAAGCAATTAAAGTTCCTTCAGTGTCATGACAAGGTCATGTTAAATCCTCAAGGTTAAACTTGACCATGCCATGCCAATCAAGCCATTGTAGTTGTTTTCAAAGAGAGTGCATTGGAGGTCTTCTTGTAGTTTTAGTCCACATGTATCCATATCCAGAGAGCAACTGAAGCACACTCATTGGGAGTCCAGGAAGTGCAGCTACCCATATCGCTTTTGTAAGATAACCATTTTACAACTGTAAAATCCACCACATCATATGAAGTGTGAATTGTGTTGCAATGCATTGCTACGCACATAAATGTGATGACAAAATGAAAGTACCGACAAAAGTGGTAGATAATAATCTCATGAGTTCCCCAGGACATGTTAACAGGAATAGCAAGTTTCTGGCTTGGTCTGATATTTATGGGAGTGGAAGACTAGAGAGAGTTTAGACATTTGTCACACTTTCAGGAAGATATATGGACCACTGCTGACTGTCTCTCTATTCTTCTTCTCTCCAAGAACCTCTTCAATTACAAAACCTTCAGGAGGATAAACACAGGCCTAAGGACACCAACATTGTGACCCTGAGATCTCCAAGGCTCCAGGGGTTTCTGTTTAAATAAACTCAAGGGATTTGTTTGGTAATAGTGTGCCAGAACTCAGCAGTGATGGTGTGCTGTTCTCAAGCTGAACAAAATAACACATTATAAACACAGCCAATGCTGCTTGAAGTTGCCAGGCCCTGAAACTGTTCAGTTTCTGTTCAAGACAGCAGACCTGTACAGTACAATCTCCTGGCAGAGGAAAGAAGTTGCCTGCCTTTCAAAGAAGAGATGCAGAGCATACAAATGCAAAAGAATGACTTGAATGTTTTATGTCCCTCCCTCCTCCCCTCTACATGTTTTCCACTGTAGGATCTGATGAGGGTCTGCAGTATGATTTGGGTTTGGATGGAGAGAGGGAGGGAGAGGGGGGAAGGAAAACAGTTCCTCTCTAAACTCAGACAGAGAGGCATGACGCTGACAACTGTGGTGAGATCAGGAGCTTCTCTCTCCCTTTCTCACCCCACCCCCTCCTCACTCTCCCAACTCTCTCTTCTCTCGCTCAATCTCTCTCCCTCTTCTAATCTCACATTCTTGCTTTCTCCTTGTCTCGCTTCATTTCCTCCCTGTCCTTCTGTCTCTCCCGCGTGTTCTCCACCATCCATGGTTTTCTCTCTCTCTCTCTCTCTCTCTCTCTCTCTCTCTCTCTCTCTCTCTCTCTCTCTCTCTCTCTCTCTCTCTCTCTCTCTCTGTCTCTCTGTCTCTCTCTCTCTCTCTCTCTCTCTCTGTCTCTCTGTCTCTCTCTCTCTCTCTCTCTCTCTGTCTCTCTCTCTCTCTCTCTCTCTCTCTCTCTCTCTCTCTCTCTGTCTCTCTCTCTGTCTCTCTCTCTCTCTCTGGGCTCCCAGCAGTAGCAGCTTGCCCACAAACTCTCCACACGGCCCCAGCACCCGGAGTGAGCGTGACAGACAGTTTCGTTTGACAGCATGTCCAGTTTCTGGCCCTCAGATGCAGCTCACTGTGCCAGCTCCTCATCAGCATGATGGGCATTGCCAACCCAACCCAAACACTGCCAGCCTTGCCCTTCTGGCTCTGGCCCCCGAGGGGTTGAAAATGAGACGTGTTTGTCAATACACGCCACGGACGACGCCGAGTGTTAAAAGAACAGTGCGTGTCATGGGGGGAATCGTGGATGAAGGACTGTACGGTAACGTACTGTTCCAAAACGTGGGGAATGTTAGCCGAAAATGTGTGTTGGTGTGGCTCAGAAGATGAAGTGGCGTGCTGTAATCGAGTCATACATATTGGATTGTGTGCAGATCAGATCAATCTCTCCCAAGAGAGTTGATCTCCCATATCCCTCCGTCATCTGCCTGGGATTAGAAGTCTGTCTGTCATGTTTTCCCGAGAGAGGCTCTAGGAGACGGACCAACAGATTCTCTGTGCCTGTATCTCCATCTCTCTCTCCCCCTGTCCTCTACCTCTCTCTCCCTCTCTCTCTCTCTCTACCTCTCTCTCCCTCTCTCTCTCTCTCTCTCTCTCTCTCTCTCTCTCTCTCTCTCTCTCTCTCTCTCTCTCTCCCTCCCTCTCTCTCTCTCTCTCTCTCTCTCTCTCTCCCTCCCTCTCTCTCTCGCTCTCTCTCTCTCTCTCTCTCTCTCTCTCTCTCTCTCTCTCTCTCTCTCTCTCTCTCTCTCCCTCTCTCTCTCTTCCTCCCATGTGGCACGGTCGACCCGGTCTGAGTGTGCGAGGATGCCGTCTGTCAGTCTGTCCGTCTGAACTCCCGACCCCCTTTTTCTGTGAGTGGCCCCCTGATGCCCGTTGCCCTGGCCTCTCTGGGGTCCGCTCTGCCACCCCCGCCCTACCTGCAGCAGCTGCTCCATGGCGTGGATGTGGCACGGAGCCACGTGCCCATCCCTGACCCCTATCTACTGCCACCAGGGAGAAACACACACACACACACCAACATATGGACACGCACACTGGCATCCACAGAGACACACTCACTGCCAGCTGGTTGACCGTCATTAAAGTGATCCATCTCTCTGATAGGCCTGTGGAATCTCCACCATGATAAACGCATCCTTCACTCATGTTATTCAAGCGGCCAGCCTAATTTCCCTCTTCCAACATATTAATTCAGATTGGCACATTAGCAACATTGTACACCAATATGATCCATGGAAGAGCATTACTGGTCTGGCAAGCTCCTGATTCGTGGACGTTACTGTGCTCAACCACTGGGTGGGGCTGTATCCCCAAACCGTTGCTATGGCCCTCCAAGACAGTGGGCTGACTCCAGCCCTGTAGGCAACTCCAGCGTTGTGTAATCCTCTTCATTATTGATGAGTCAAACCCAGCGCCTGCTTTCCTCAGGGAAGAGGCCTGATGGGGAAGATGCAGTCACGGCACAACCAATCGGGGCGGAGGAGGAACCATGGCACCGAAAAGGGGTTGTTTCCAAAGTTTTCTTCTCGTTTTGCACCTCCCAATCAGATGTTGTTGATGACAGACGTGTCCTCGGGGTGGTCGTGACAGAGAAAGCTGGGCCCTTGCTCTATCATGTACTGTGATTCCTTGTCCTCTGCAAATGGAGGTGGAGGGGAAAGTATAGGGTTTCTACAGTGTGGAAAATGACATTGGAGAGGTACAGTGACTGTGACAAGGTCGGAGTCAGTATTACCTCCAGACTGAGGAAGGCAAAACCATATCTCTAGTCTGTAGGAAGCACAGACAGAGTACTGTATCTATCTCCATGTTTGAGGCAATTAGTGTCCTAAAACCAGAAATGTTTAGAAGGGGTTGTGTAAGGGTTTATGTGTATTCATGTGTGTGTTTGTGTGTGTCCACCCATTAATTTGTTCTCCTCCTTACGCTTATGGAATATCGTTCTGTGTCTGCTGTGTCATATTTGTTGTGCCCTATAGTAAGCGGATCATGCGAGTCATGCCAGGATAACTCTACTTTTATCCGGAAATCCACTCTCCATCCCTCTCTCTCTTTCCCCCTCACTCTCAACCCCCTCTCTCTCTTTCTTTCTCTCTCTCTCTCTCTCTCTCTCTCTCTCTCTCTCTCTCACACTCACGTTCTCTCTCTCTCTCTCTCTCTCTCTCTCTCTCTCTCTCTCTCTCTCTCTCTCTCTCTCTCTCGCTCCCCCGAGAGCCTCAAGACAGAGTGAGTCACTTAGTCTTTCTCATGAATAAATCACACCTCGCCCTACTCTTTGCTCCGGTCTTTCCAAAACATGTCTGGGAGGTCGCTCGTATCTCTGTCATAAGGAACAAACACATATAGCTTGCACGCCAGGCACGCGAGATGACCCAGTCTCTCTTCATACCACGGCCATGCTTCAGACGCCAAATGTGCTATGATACGCTGAAGACCAAACAGACTCGCGACAGAAAATGAAGAGAATGCCTGACTGTGATCTTTTTGACCCACGCCGTGGATTTGGGCTGCAGTTCATTTGGGTTGCCGGGGCTCCTCGCTCGGTGACAAGGTGTCTTTCTCACTTGGTTTCCTCTATCTTCTTTGATCTACCCCTTCGTTTCTCTATCTCCTCCCTTGTGAAAAGCTAGTCTTTGAGTTGCCTCCTATTCATCAGAATGTGCTGACACTTACTGAAGGGTTCAATGACTGGGGTGTTTCATCATGTCAATTGCTGTGGCCTTATAATCCACATTCCCAGTTTGTAAATAAAGAATCTGAAATTGCAATGCTGGAGCTGCAGTGTCACAAGGTTTAATCGTCACAATTTTCAGTGCAGAGGAAGCATTTGATTTGAATAACCTTAGATATTCAGCTCTGTGTGTGTGTTTATTGAGTGTGGGCGGAGAAGGAGAAGCAGAGATAGTCTGCCTCACACACCCACTCTCTTTCCCCGAGAAGACAGATGTCACTTCCTGTTAGCCTCCTCTCTGTGTTGCCCTTGTGTTCACGGTGAACCCGGCTTTCTGTTTCTCTGTCAAGGACTCATCTTTACTCATGCTCTGGCAAAATGCTGGGTGGAAACAAACACGACTGTTCTCTTCATGGCTGCTTTGTCTGCAGCTATTTGTCTTTGACTTTTCATTCCTCATCCTTCCCCTCTCCACTCGTCCGACTCTCTACTCCTACAGTAGGCCGCCTTCTTCCATGCCTGTTTTTCTTTGTCTCGCCGTCATTCTTCTCGTACGTGCTTCCCCTCTCACTCTCCCATGTCTATCTCTCCTTCTCTCTTGGTCTCTCCGACTCCTTCCTTGCCTTGCTTTCCCCATCTGTCTCCCTCTCTCCGTTCTCCTTTCACCTATTACCCTCCCTTTGACTTTCTCTCCCTCAATCTCCACCTGGCTCATGCTCCCTTGAAAAGGGCCGTGCAAATCCCCACAGGAATAAACATTTGCCCTAATGTAGGAAATGGACTTGTTTTGTTACTATTGATTTCCTCTCGGCCTTATGGAAAGTGGTGCCGTGTGGAGGCAAACTTGAGCGGCAGGTCGATAGGCCATCCGTCGAGGGGAGGAAATCAGGAACAGACCACTCGGACCGCTTGCCATTCAGGACCATTAACAGTATCGGTTTCACAGTTTGTTTGCTGAGGAGCTGTGGTGCTACATTTTGTTTTTCTTTAATTGAAATTGGGATATATTTTGACATTTGGGGATTTTTTTTTGTTTTTGTGTAGGCTATTCTTGTTTTATTTCTGTTGTCGTATTGATTTTTCTGTGAGCCTTATGTGCCACAGAAGGGGCTTTTGTGTAGTCTGTGTTGGAAACTTTAATTACTATACTGTGGTATACGTGTGTGTGTGTGTGAGTGGTTGTTGGAGGAGTTGCAGTTGATGTGTGTGTGTGTGTGTGTGTGTGTGTGTGTGTGGGGAGAGGGGGGTATACAGTATGTGTATTTGTTTTTTACAATGTGCATACGTACAATATTTGTACGTTCAATGACTTCAGAATCACCTTTTACGTAACGTCACGCATCTCTAGATTTACAAATGTCACCGTGTTTAACCATCAGTCATGAACTTTCGGCACCCAATTTTAGCTCGGCCCTGGTTCTCAGGATTCAGCCCGAAGACGTGAATGACAGGCAAACTGCTGCTTTCCTGTAGTTGTGGAAAGGTAAATTAAAAAATCAATATTACCATTGTGTGTGTATGGAGGATTCAGACAGATGTATTGACCTACTGTTTTTTCAAGGCTTATTATCTATAATAAAGCCAACTGGGCATAGAGGGTTACATTGATTTTATTTCTCGTTTCCAACAGGAGACCATTCCGATTTCAAACCAGCCGTATTGCTATTGTGACCAACCCTTTCAATGGGCCACCTGAGTTTTGGTTGTAATACACTTATTAACCAACAGGTGTCAACATTGTGTTTCACCCCAATGCACACGGTACATCGTGCAGGTGCTTTTAGGTAACTGTGCGCGTGCACATTTGGGTGCATGTTTGTCTGCATGTGTGTATGTATATGTGTGTTTTCCAGTGGTCAAGTTCCCCCCAGCCTCTGGCGTCTAGAGTGGAAGAATGTGGCAGCGTACTGTGAAGGGGAAGCCTCTCCACCTTCAACCTGCCACACACGCACACAGTCAGGAGTAACACACAGCCACACAGAGAGTGGCACCTTCCAAACTTGCCTCACAGACTGACATGCTGTAACCAACCACATCGACGGGCACCTCTTCACAGACAGTCTTATACAACCTGTGGACCGCACGGGAAAAGAGCCGCAGACGGCCATACGACTGAGACCGAGAGAGAAGACAGTTTACAACCAGCACAACAACGTGGATACATGCAACCGTGGATTCACTGACCAGACTCCAAATGCAGCGTCTAGCACCCTGCCTGCACCATCTCCACTGATCGTGGATGAATAGAAGTTGGGATCGGACAAGCCCCAGACGAAGAGAGAGAGAGAGAAGACCTCCAGATCCCAAGGCGACGATGCCGGTCTTCCTGTCGGCTCTGGCCACGCTGTGGTTGGCGACGCTGGGCCATCTCTTCTGCCTGTGTGGGGCTCAGAGTCCCAACCGCACCTCTGGCTCAGCCTTCGGAGGGTCTGTGGGGGGGGCCCCGGGTCCCTTGCCCCCTCCTCAGCCTCAGCCCCAGCCCCCCCACCTCATCTTCATCATGGTGGACGACCAGGGCTACGGGGATGTGGGGTACCACGGATCGGACATCCACACTCCGGTTATAGACCAGCTGGCTGGTGAAGGGGTGAAGCTGGAGAATTACTATGTCCAGCCTATCTGTTCTCCCTCACGGAGCCAACTCATGACAGGACTGTGAGTACTGGGATCCTCTTATTGTTCTCCACAATATTGATTCACTGTATCTTCCCGGGAGTAAACTTGTTATGCTGAGAGCCCAGTAGAGTGTAATGATCAGCCTACCATAGTAGGGAAGACGATCTATGCTTTGGTGCCATGTTTATAGATACATCGATATTGGCCGGGTTTCCCAGATTCGTTAAGAAGCTCTTAACGCTAAGAACTTCTTAAGAACGTTCGAAGAGCGCTCTAGAACGCTCTTAGAATGCTCTTAAGAAGCTCTTAGCATTACGAATCTGGGAAACCACACTGCCACTTAAATACCACACTGCACAGCTGTATTAGATCGCATACATTTCTCCCTCCGCCCCACCCCCACCTCCCCAGGTACCAGATTCACACCGGCCTCCAGCACTCCATCATCCGGCCCCGCCAGCCCCTGTGCCTGCCCCCCGACACCCCCACCCTGGCAGAGCGGCTAGCGCAGGCCGGCTACGCCACCCACATGGTGGGCAAGTGGCACCTGGGCTTCTGCCGGCCGGGCTGCCTGCCCACCGGGCGGGGCTTCCACAGCTTCCTGGGCTCCCTGACAGGCAGTGGAGACCACTTCAACTTCCAGAGCTGCGACGGGGCCGAGGCCTGCGGCTTCGACCTGCATGAGGGGGAGAGACCCGCCTGGGAGATGAGCGGCAACTACTCCACTCTGCTCTACCTGGAGAGGTGAGCCTTGGGTGCTGCCTGGGGTTCCAGGATGGGGTGTGTTTGACTGTTGGAGATGATCCAAATACTTTAGATACTGTTTACACATTCATATCTCAACATTGTCACGCGTACACACAATGTACTCAAATAAGTCTTGATAATGATGATAGTAAATGTAAACGGTTGTAGTTTAGCTCTGCTCTTCTAAGGAACCTGGTTGTTTACTTATGTAGTTAAATCCAATTCCGATTGTTGTTCCAAATGCCAGACTTCAACTTAAAAAATGAGTTGATTTTGATTATAATAGGATAATGTTTGGTTTGGTTTCATAACACACTTCATAACATCCAAATTGAGTGTCTCCAGAGCATACTTGAGTTGTGTAAGGATATGACATAAACCTGATGTGTATCCTCAAATCAGGGTGAAGCACATCCTGCGGACCCACAATCCCCGGAAGCCCCTCTTCCTGTACCTGGCCCTCCAGGCCGTCCACACCCCCTTGCAGGCTCCCCATCACTACCTCCAACGCTACCAATCCATGGGCAACCGCCCCCGCCGCCACTACGCCGCCATGCTGAGCGTTGTGGACCAGAGCGTGGGGGAGCTGGTCCAGGAACTCAGAACCAGGGGCCTGTACAGAAACTCTGTTGTCATCTACTCCTCTGACAATGGTGGACAGCCGCTATCAGGGGGCTGCAACTGGCCCCTGAGGGGGGGGAAGGGGACCTACTGGGAGGGGGGAGTCCGGGCGGTGGGCTTCGTCCACAGTCCCCTCCTGAAGAGGAGAGGGGTGGTGAGCCGGGAGCTGATCCACGTGTCGGACTGGTACCCCACCCTGCTGGCCCTGGCCGGGGCCCCGGAGAGGGAGCAGGGCCGGCTGGACGGGCACGACGTGTGGGGGGCCATCAGCCAGGGCGTGGCCAGTCCCCGCACCGAGATCCTCTTCAACATCGACCCCGTCTCCCGGCGGCCCGGCGAGCCCGACCACAGGGCCCTGGCGCTCAACGGCTTCGGGATCTGGGACACGGCGGTGCGCGCCGCCATCCGGGCGGGACACTGGAAGCTTCTGACGGGCAACGTGGGCGACGGGGACTGGGTGCCCCCCCAGACCCTCCCCGGCGGTCCGCAGCAGTGGCAGGACATGGAGAAGCGCCGCGACCAGAGGGGGAAGTCCGTGTGGCTCTTCAATGTCACCGCCGACCCCTACGAGAGGTCGGACCTGGCCGAGGCGCGGCCCGAGGTCGTCAAGATGCTGCTGACGCGCTTGGCCGAGTACAACCAGACAGCTGTGCCCCCGCGGAACCCACCGGACGACCCCATGGCGGACCCCCAGCTCCACGGGGGGGTGTGGACTCCCTGGCTGGGCGTGGAGGGCCACGCCGGAGAGGGGGACAGCGGGGAGGAGGACGCAGGAGGCTGGGGGAGGAGGAAGAGCAGGATGAGACCGTGCAAGGTGTGTAAACTGAAAGCCCTCTTCAAGAAGGTGGGATCTCGTCTACAGAGGTCATCGCTGTTCTTCTAGCCACAGAGAGAGCGAGAGAGAGAGCGAGAGAGAGAGAGAGAGAGAGAGGCTAGCTGACTCACTGTCTGTCCCCCGGATACAAAAAAAGAAGGTGACTTTGTGCAACCGACAGATTGTGCGAGCATGACAGAGACAGAAACCCAGCGAAAGCAATGGGTGGGGGCAAATGAACGACAGAAGAGGAACATTTGATGTCTCATTCGCCCATCAACAGAAGGACACACTTGGAATGACACCGACAACCAGAGGGATATTCTCCTGACAAATGTCAGTTTGTCATTTGTACTTGGCTATATAACAAACCCTTCACGCAGCTCCCTGCCCATCTGACACCCCGCTCACATCCCAAACCTCTGAACAGCACAGCATGGCCTTAACATACCAGGAAACCCTGAGCACAAAAGCACAGTCAAACACACTGGGGCAGTCTTTTACTCCAGTTGACATACAGCATTGCCTGACCTAGAGCTATGTTCCCACACATGTGTCTCATGTGCAAGTAGGATGTGCCTGTTGGCAAAAAACCAAGACTACGATATGAAGCAGATCTAACTAGAACAGACCGGACCAAACAGTTTGTTCTGTTGGGTGTGTAGCACTACATTACGCACTAGCCAGACATTTGTGTAGGAATAGTTGCAGTGTTGGTCTCAAACCGTGCCAGAGAGACAAGGTTTGAAAAGATCCCGCTCACAGAAGTAGGGAGCGCCAGATCACTTCTTCTTTCCAGCAACAGTGTCAGGGCATTCAACGAGCTGCCCACCACTCTCCTGCCTCCTCTTCTCACCCTCCAGCCAATTCACATTCTTTCCCTCCTCCTCTGTCTCCCTCCCTCCCTCCCTCCCTGTCTCTTTCTTTCTCTCTCTCTCTCTCTCTCTCTCTCTCTCTCTCTCTCTCTCTCTCTCTCTCTCTCTCTCTCTCTCTCTCTCTCTCTTTCTCTCTCTCTCTCTCTCTCTCTCTCTCTCTCTCTCTCTCTCTCTCCCTTACTCTCTCCCTCTCTCTCTCATTCTCTCTCTCTCCCTCTTCCTTCCTTTCTTTCTCTCTCTCTCTCTCTCTCTCTCTCTCTCTCTCTCTCTCATTTCTTCACATTTTGTCCTGCTCTTGGCCTCTCTCCTACAGCATCAGGAAACTTTTCTTCCTCCTCGTCCTCCTCCTCTCTCTGGCTCTCTACGTTTTGCTTCTTCCAAAGGCTCAGGTCCGTTCAGGAGCAATAGGTTGGGAGAATATGGAGGAGAGAAATGAGCTAGGGTGTACACGCTCTTACATAAATAGAGAGGTGGAGGAAGAGGAGGGGGAGGAGGGCTCCCCAGGGTAAGAGCAAAGGGCCCATGGTTTAGAACAATCCCCGCTTTGCCTCTAACTCTATAATCTCTTCATTTGTGAAGATGAACATATCAAAACATACCAGCAAAGGTCTATGTATAGTTGGACACCGCTTGGTATACTGAAATGTGTTCTTCCATGTATAAATACACTCTGACAGAATGTGTGGGCGATTTGTCACTTGAGTTGAGCGTTTGTGTAATGATTGTGTGGGAGGGTTGTGTGTGTGTGTGTGTTTGTGTTTGCATGAACGTGGGACTGTGTATGTGCGTGTGTGTGTGCGTGTGTGTTGTGGAGGTTGTGTTCAAATGTGTCTATGCATTTGTGTATAACCCATGCCAATTAACAGTATGTATGTGTGTGTTCAAATGTGTTTTAAGTGGATACAGTACGTGCGTATACACTATCCTCCCAGCCAAAACACTGAACATGGAATCTGGGGACAAGGTTTGTCAAGAATGTTTTGAATTAATGCTAGTGCTTAGAGGCCAGCCACCAGAGGTTTCAAATCCTAAAACTCCAGCACACTAAAGGCGTAGTGAACTGATTCCTATGAAGTGACACAATGTGTCCTGAAGATATGAAGAACACTCGCAGGCTATACATCACAGGGTGACAGACTGTACACACACATACTATGTACACAAATATTTACACATACACACATACTGTGGACACACGCACACACTTCACGGTGAAATTCGTCATACATTGTAAAGGCAACTGAGCAGTCAAATGCTATACGATACTACAAATACTTGTCGAATACTATATGATACTACAAATACTAGTAAAATACGATGTGTTCAGGGATCTGCTGTAAGTTTCTACATAAGTGCCTCTAGCATGTTCCCTTGCATGTTCAGGAGAGTATTATGTGGCTCTCAGTCAAATATATTAGCGCATGTTATGTGCAGAAGGATTATACAAGTTCACATGCTAAATGTGGAGGCCATTTACAGTAAAACAAGGGAGAACCTGAACATATTATCTTATGGTCACACAACCCCTTCTTCTGTTGGTGAGCTATAAGCCCTCGTTAAATAGTCACTCTTTGAAAAGGTGCAAGTCCAGCGAGAGGAACAGGACACATTGACAGCCTTTCCCTTTAAAAAGTCACTTATTAACCATGAGAATAGCTCTAATGTCATTTTAAATACATCATTATTCGAATCCTGTTGTTTTGTAATTGACAGACACAGCCTCCAGACATTCGGTAATGCCACCCGACTTGTTGCGAGAATAATGACCCAGATGCACTTTCTACAAATACCAAAGTGTTTTTTTTTCTTCTTCTGGGGGTTTAGCATATTTCTGGATATGTGGTAAGACCAGATAGAGAAGTAACAATCGTGTCAGCTACAGTTTGATAAACCACTTCTCTTCACTTTCCGTAATTTTTTTCCATGGTGTGTGTGTGTGTATACAGAATGTCTGCACTGTGTGTGTGTGTGTGTGAAAGAGAGACTCAGAAAGGCTGGAGAGCGCCTAACTCTCAGCTCTTGAATGTGTGCCCGTCCTGTGCTTACCAGCCGTCCTCCACACACGTCAAACTTCACCTCCCTGCCCAACTCCAACTGGGAAGAGAGGCCCTCGAAAGAGAGCTCCACCTGGGAGCCATGTCGGAATCACTCCTGTTGAGTGAGTCTCTCAACCTCTACGGCTCCACTACACAATTGTATATTTTAGCCACTCTTGTTGTGATTGTTTGATGTGTGATATGGAAGCTCCCTTCGCCAGTGGTGACATGAGGTGTCTGCTTCCTGCTTCCTATCTCAATAATGCAACGTAATGGGATGATGCAGGAGCGAGCAAAACAGGAAGTGAGGCCTCTATCGTCCTTGCTAATGAGTGGCTCTTTCCTCACGCAATCCAAACTTGGCTCTCTTGGCTCTTGGTGGAGGGCAGGGTTCGGACTGGCCGTCGGGGGAGTCGGGAGCTTTCCCGAAATGCCGAGTCAAACAGCCGCGGCATCATGCAAACAAAAATACATACATTATAATAATACACGGTCATGGGACGGTCTGTGTTTCAAAGTCCCGGGCTGTTTTTCAGTCCCAGTCCAGACCTGGTGGAGGGTGTGTGTGTGTGTGTCTGTGTGTGTGTGTTTACGTGTGTGTGTGTGTTTGCGAACACACTGGCTTTCCAACAATGATATTATCAAAGTCACAGGCATAGGGCTGCGTTCGAATAACATCTGCAACCTCAAATGATCAAATTACTTTTCGAAACGCCCCCATGCCTCACCCTCGAACACACAACGCAAACACAACACAAACACAACTCGGGAGTGGAAAGTGGCCATCGAGCGTTATTGTTCCTGCCTTTTCCAAACCCCTCTCTCTATCTCTCTTTCTCTCTGAATTACGACTGGCCCTGCTTTTTCCCCATTATTTCTCTCTCTCTCTCTCTCTCTCTCTCTCTCTCTCTCTCTCTCTCTCTCAGGATGTCACATCCCTTTCCAACCAACCACCACTCAACCCTGTGAACCGCCTGTTGAAGTCTCGGCCGACAGCAACATCACAGAAAAATGCCGCAATTAATACCGAGCCACCTCTGCACCACATTAATTAGGCTTTCATATCAGTCTGGCTCCCTGTAATTACAGCAGAAGCCAGAGTCCCGGCTCCTGTGTTCACCGCAAACACTCTTTAATCACTGGTGCTCTTCGACCAGGCAGCCTGGGAAACCCTCCCAGCTCAGAGACACTCCACTGCTTCTGCCGCGAGAAACGCACCCCTAGATAAGGTCGGTTGAACCCTGGGAGGGACATTTGTTTGGGGGTGTGCATTAATGCAATGGTGGAAACATGGTCTCATACAGTAGGCCTACACAGAGATGCACACTGAGAGAGGTAAGTGTACAGCCTTCTCTGATGCTTGCCAATACATTCTCTTCTCCTCCCTACATCCACCCACCCACCCACTAAATTCCTTTCCAACACACCCACGTGACTCCTAAACATACTGCGATGAGGAAATATTAATACCCCTTATGAAATATTCATGAAAGCTCAGTTAAACCTTTACAGTGGAGAATGCCATTACATAACATGCACAATTTCAGTCTTTTAAAACATGATCCTTCTAACTTACAGTAAAACATCTCTCCAAAAAGAGACTTAGCAATGAATTCAATATACTTAACCTATAAAGCCACAGAGACAAGACGCATTTTTCTTTCTTTAGGTTGAGGTTCTCAGGGTGAGGGTACTGTGCATGGCCTTGATAAGACACTTAAGCACATAATGAATACTTACTTGTACCAAGATCTTACTGAGACATAGGTGTCTGTACACTCCAAAGAGCAATGTCATTTTAGAGTAGCTGTGGGCTTATTGGATAAAGGATGGCATGATGATAATGATGATGATGAATTGCTTCCCAGAGAATGTGGTCATGCAGTGGGATAACGTTTGATCAATTATATTAGAAATAATATGCCAGTAGAGGTGGCTTATGCAGACGGTTGTCCAAGCCTGTAGAGAGGCATGAGTGTGATTGTCCAAGAATATATTGCAATTGAGTGGTAATGTAAAGCTTTATTTAGTCTTCATCATCATTCCGTCCTCGTATTGCCAAACATTTGAATTTGGTCTGGAATGCGTCTATGTCTAGGCTCCGATACCTCCCTTCGTCTACTGATTTGTGCTTAGTTTACTTACAGCTTCAATTGTAGAACGGTTAGCGGAGGCTGAACCTAGACCATAGCACGCGGGAGAGATCTCGCGTTGCTTGACGTTTTTTTCCTTCTACCTCACCCACCACCACCACTAGGCTACTACCACCCTCCTCCTCCTTCTACCCTCCCTCCGTCACTACCTCTACTGTATCTCCCTTTCCTTCTGCCTTTACGAGATCTCCTCCCGAAACCTGAACGAGGCAGTCACCAAACCGAGAGGCGACACCCCCCTGCACAACATGGCTACAATTGTAACCTCAACCAGATTTACTGACGAATATCAGCTGTATGAAGAGCTCGGAAAGTAAGCGACAACGATATCGTTCTCCTCCGAATTCTTTGTTAAGCATTTTGGCTGCTTTGTGAGGCTCATTGTGTGTGTCTAGTTGACTGTTGACAAGACAGGGTATGTCAAAAACAGGGAAGCGAAGGCACCACTTCAACGCGGAGGTGATTGCTTTGAGGCTTGTTAAACCAACCTTATTGTTTAATATTTATTACAAATGTTCTAAAGCCATATGAGAAGCTGAGCTTGCATGCGAACGTGCACCGAACTTAAATGCCTCGTTTTATCATAGAATATGGACACCTTGCAAACGACATCCGCTGTATGTGTTGGTTGATACATTTCAAACAACACCTATCATAAAAGTAAATTTTTAGATCGTTGTCTGTTGCATACGTGTCTATTGTTAGGTTTTTGTTGTTTTTCTGTTTCAATTATGTAGTGAATTTGTCATGAAGGAATGATGCATTCGTTGAGTATTGTGTAATAGTTGTATCACCCATACCTATAATGTGCGTTGTAACATATTTTTGCAAAGATACATGTTAACTGTCGCTAGACCACGCTTAAAGCTGTCTTTCTTCGCATATTACAAATCCCATGACTGGTTTATGGAGTTCTGCTCCAACTAATGATGTTTTGCATGAAAATAAATAATGATAAACGGTGTAGCCTTCATATATTTCACTACTACTACTGATAGCTATATAGCTGTCAAAATGAATTACGCTCAACTGTACGCCGCCGTTTAGCCGACTGTGGATCAGTTCTAAATTCACGTTTCTGTTGCACTGTTAAATGCAGTTGACTCGGATCTTCTATTAAAACAACAAGCCCCATTCTCAGTCAGGCATAAGTTACTCAATCAGTAAAGAGCATGCAATAGCTATACTGCGATGAAGAAACACGTTTTGTGACTTACCTTTTGATTGAATTTCGTGCGAAACTGATGCAGTCAGGCGACCGTGAAAACAATCGCAATGTGAAATTCTCACCCGGTTTACTTTTAGTTAACGATGAGGCTATAATGACAGATTCGTTTAGGTGGGGTCATGTGTTTCTTTTTTACTTTGTTGTGCAAGTACCCTATTTCCTGTCTTTAGTTCAATGTCTGTTGACTTATTTTTTGGTACATATCTCTTATAGGGGTGCCTTCTCAGTTGTACGAAGATGTGTCAAGAAGTCCACTGGCCAGGAATATGCTGCTAAAATTATTAACACGAAAAAGCTCTCAGCAAGAGGTAAGTCTGCAAAAGCCTCCACACTTCCAAGTTTTGAACTTCTAACCAATTCACTTAGATGTTTTGTTCCAGTGCTTTCTGTCAAAGTTGTAGCTCAGCCGCTGTGTCGAATGTGTTTGTTCTCCATTTTTACCTCCAGCAACCAAATGTTAGGCCGCTGGACTGCCAAAAGCCTTGTGCAGTGATCGGTACAGCACTCCAACTCTTGAACTGTTAAGTCCGAATAGTTTCTCTAGTGGCTCTACAGTTGGGACGGCTATGTAGACGTATCTTGTGTTTGAAATACGTTAAGTCGACTACGTCAGACACTGGGGTTGAATCTCAGTTGAGGCCCCTTGTGTTAACATTGAAAACAGTACTCCACCTCCATCCACACGTACACAAGCACACTCTGCAAGCCCTCCCTATCCAGAGGCCCAGAGTGCAGGGGAACATATTTTGTTGGCCGAACAACGGTCGTCCTCGAGTGTGGATATCATCTAATTAAGCCTTGGCCACAAGGTTGGGGATACGTGAGCCAGGGCAACCACCACCGCTGCCGATGCTGCAACAGCAAACAAAGACGTGGGATCTATTTCTGGAAAGTGGACACTGTTGATACCTGTCTGTTCGGGTATCAAGTTGGGCCATCTCGTGTCTCGCACTCAACATGTGATGGAGATGGATATTCATTTGTTTTGTGTTTTCTTTTTTTTTTTTTTTTTTGAAGGGTCCAAGCACTTTCTCTTGTCGCCATTGTGTACAGTGCGTGTGTACTCGCGTGTGTGATTAGGCTCGGGTTCGTGTCATGAAGGGGACTTTAACATCCCATGACCAAAGCTGTGGTTGTTACACTATAATTACACCGTAATTCCACATGCACTCTCCACCCCCTTTCACAGTTGCTGCCCTCCCCTGCTCCAGGGCTGACAACTCCTCGCCCTATTTTCTCTCCAACTCCAGCTGAAACCAAATCATGGTCGAGGTGGCATATTGATCTGAGAATCTGAGTGGTGTTCTTTCTCATCAAGATGTGATATTGATGTCGGTTGTCTGCCATGTCAGTGGCGTTGACAGGAAGGCGTTAGCCATGGCTGGCATGGACAAGGGGCACGAGCGGAAGAGGCCGTGCGATAATGAGAAACACGACAGAGCGGCCATATCTGGGCAGACTGTGCCATTCCCCTGGGGAGGGCAGCTGAATTACAACTGGCCCTGCTTTTTCTTCTATCATTTTTCTCTCTTTCTCTCTCTCTCTCTCTCTCTCTCTCTCTCTCTCTCTCTCTTTCTCTCTCTTGCTCTCTGCTCCAACTACTGGACTTGGTGAACAAAGGATGTGTTTTAGAAGAGATTCTTTGAAAGACCGTAAGCAACAGGTAATTAGTTGCACACAGTTTGGAGAGCTGTATTGGCAGAGACCCTGATGAAGTTACCCAGCAACAGGGTTTGTGAAACTGTTCATCACATTGGCTGGCACTGAATTACAAGTGATGAGGGCCAAGCGGAGGCAGTGGCTCACACACACACACACACACACACACACACACAAACTCTGTAACAACACACACTCCCTTTTCCTTACTGCTTCTTCTAACGCCAGTGCCCTTAATCAAAACTGAAAGCCTGGGACTTGTTTTACACAAACAGAAGCTGCAATCCCCCCCCCCCCCCCCCCCCCATACCCACAATGGAGGCACGGGAGAAAGGGGCATGATTCCTGCAACTCTTTTATTTGTTTTGGAAACGAATAGGAAGAAGCGGAAAAAGAGAGAAGCGAAAGAAGAGAGAAGGTGCACAAGCTATTGAAATCCCGTCGCTATTATAGCGAAGGGCCCTGTGTGTGCGCACGCGTGTTTTTGTATTTGCGTGCGATCTCCTCATGCTTGTGTGTGATCTTTGAGTATTTGTGTGTGTGGGTGACTTTAAAGCTTCCCCCCCCCCCCCCCCCCTCGTTCCATCTGCGTGATGTGTTTTCAAACATCACAGGCAAACTGATTTTGCAGGGAATTGGGAGCATTTGTGCAGATGAGTTGAGTGCATGATGTGGGTGGGATTAAATCCTCTTCTGTTGTGGCCTAGAAAGGTCATGCCGGCAGGCTATAGGTCAGTGATTATGCCTGGATTGTAAAGACACCACACAGACACACACACACGGCACACACACATCTGGTCCTCTCCCAAGTCTTGTTTGTTTGTTTACGGCAGGAGGGACACGTCTCTCACTCAGTTGGCGTTCCAAAATCAATACTGCTATTTAATCCAAATTAATTTACATGTGGCCTCCGTGTGTGTATTCAAACTAGTGTCAAATAGACATACACACACACCCCTTTGGTCAACAACTCTTATTTCACCGAACCGTTGATTGTTTTGAAAGAACCACACATCCGCTGATGAACTGATGCATTTGCCCAAGGTAGGGCACTGTTTAAGACATGTCTACCAGATATCCTGTATCAATCATACGGTAGCGCTCGATGAGTCATGAATGGATGCTATGGGTCAGCCCAGCTGCCTAACAGGACTGGCTCTAATGACTGTGGTCTCCCAGGACTCCTAGCAGGCACTCCATTTGTGAGCTTGAATTGGATGTGGAGCCTTTGCAGACTTTCACCTTGCCAGGTCTCTAGAGTGTGTGTGTGTGTGTGTTTTATCATTCCCCTCTGCTTAGGGAGCCTCCCAGGCCTTGGGTAGTATTTAGGATTTGTATGTGGACAAACATTCTCTTACCAGGTGTCTTGAAGTGCGCGGGCTAATTGGGACGCTACCTAGCGGATGGCGCTAAGCTCAGCTGGCAGTTTTCGAGAGGCTGATGGAACTCTTGCTGCTGAATAATTGACACAAGGCCACGTTGTCTGGGAAATGGTAAAGAGTTGAGCAGGGCCACCCTACCCATCTCTTTCTCTCTCTCTCTCTCTCTCTCTCTCTCTCCCTCCCTCTCTCTCTCTCTCTCTCTCTCTCTCTCTCTCTCTCTCTCTCTCTCCTCCCTCCTTCTCTTCTTCTAGTCTTCTTTCGCTGAGCTGCTTACTGTCCTCCTCCCAATGTTTTTCTTTGTCTTCTCCTCCACCAGATCAGTTGCTGCATAATGTCCTATGCATGCAGGCATGTGTGTGAGAGTGTGTTATCAGGGCCTTGGAAGGCTTCCTATGTGCTCGCTGGAGGCCGATTGGCGGAGGCCTGATAAACGTACAAGAACTGGCGTAGTGAATCTTTAATGGGACAAACTGTGAATTTTTAATGACTGAGCCGAAAGACAGAGAGAGAGAGAGAGAGAGAGAGAGAGAGAGAGATAGAGTGAGAGAGAGAGAGTCTCTGTGATAAAGCACCCTGCGTTCGCCTTTGTGCAATCCATGTAGATCTGATGAAGGTTTGTAGTGCACGTGTGCCGCAGAAACCACGCAAACCCTCCCTTTTATACAGGGCCGGGACGTCAACACAGGCCAATTAGTGGAGACAGAGAGTGTGTTTTTGTGTGTGTGTGTGTGTGTGTGCGCACGGATGAATGGATGGATGTGTGTTTCTGGGGCTTTTCTGTCACGCCTGAATGACAAAAGCCTCCTCGTACAGCAGCCTCTGCCCTGCTTCGGTTCCCCTCGCCACGGCCATGGTGGAGCTCTCTCTCTCGTTGGACTCTCTCTCCCAGGCCGTGGTGGAGCTCTCTCTTTCGTTGGCCTCTCTCTCCCAGGCCGTGGTGGAGCTCTCTCTGTCGTTGGCCTCTCTCTCCCAGGCCATGGTGGAGCTCTCTCTCTCGTTGGCCTCTCTCTCCCAGGCTGTGGTGGAGCTCTCTCTCTCGTTGCCTCTCTCTCCCAGGCTGTGGTGGAGCTCTCTCTCTCGTTGGCCTCTCTCTCCCAGGCTGTGGTGGAGCTCTCTCTCTCGTTGGCCTCTCTCTCCCAGGCCGTGGTGGAGCTCTCTCTCTCGTTGGCCTCTCTCTCCCAGGCCGTGGTGGAGCTCTCTCTCTCGTTGGCCTCTCTCTCCCAGGCCGTGGTGGAGCTCTCTCTCTCGTTGGCCTCTCTCTCCCAGGCCGTGGTGGAGCTCTCTCTCTCGTTGGCCTCTCTCTCCCAGGCCGTGGTGGAGCTCTCTCTCTCGTTGGCCTCTCTCTCCCAGGCCGTGGTGGAGCTCTCTCTCTCGTTGGCCTCTCTCTCCCAGGCCGTGGTGGAGCTCTCTCTCTCGTTGGCCTCTCTCTCCCAGGCCGTGGTGGAGCTCTCTCTCTCGTTGGCCTCTCTCTCCCAGGCCGTGGTGGAGCTCTCTCTCTCGTTGGCCTCTCTCTCCCAGGCCGTGGTGGAGCTCTCTCTCTCGTTGGCCTCTCTCTCCCAGGCCGTGGTGGAGCTCTCTCTCTCGTTAGCCTCTCTCTCCCAGGCCGTGGTGGAGCTCTCTCTCTCGTTGGCCTCTCTCTCCCAGGCTTCTTGTACGCTTCAGGAACAGAGCGAGGGGTCATTACGAGGGGAAGACAGACATCTCTCGATGATGCTATTTACAGTAGCGTCGGGTCAATATTGTTTTTGGTGCCCCACAGGGACTCTGCCGGCTGACTTCACGCATAGATTACGGAGGCCCGAAGGCTATTTGTTGAGTAGAATAGGTGTGGATGCTCATGCTAAAGGAATTCGGTCGTTTGCCAACAAGTGTCTTTTATGTCGGCTCTGCCCGCACGATCCGCGGTGAAGATGTGGGTTAAAGAGAGTCTCCTGTGTTCCTTGGCGCGTTTTCTCAGCACACCCAGAACTGCGAGTGACTCACACACACACACACACGGTGACCTCAGTCACAGAAAGTGCTTCTTTATTTCCAGGAGGGAACGCCTGCCAGAGCCTGCTGCACTGAATCCCCTTCCGTCCGGGCGTGTCACATCCAGCAAAGCGGCTCCACGCGGTCGACTCTTCTCGCTGTGGCGGGGGTGGGGTGGGGGCGATTCATGCCCCCGTGCTTGGGGTGTATCCTGTGTCTGCTCGCCGTTCCTCTCTCGGATCCCCGCATATGGGATCTAGGCTGGGAGCCTGCCCTCGCTCGCCTGGCGCTGGGCTTTGAAATCGGGTTCTTTCTCTCTGAGAGTGAAATTGGGTCTTTCTCCGCCCACCCGCTTCTTGCGTCTTGGCAAAGACCCCAGCCCCCCCTCTCCCCACACCCCCTCCCCCCAAAGACAGAGGAAATGTGTTTGTGGTTTCTTTTGTTTAAGTGAGGGCGTGCGTGCGTGCGTGTGTGTGAAATCCTCGAAGAACGAGACGCCCGCTCAAGTCCCAGAAGTGTCGAGTCATGATTCCTCACAGCGTGAGGGTAGGAGGCTCGACATGAGGAGGACTGGACGTATGCTGTCTCTCTCTCTCTCTCTCTCTCTCTCTCTCTCTCTCTCTCTCTCTCTCTCTCTCTCTCTCTCTCTCTCTCTCTCTCTCTCTCTCTCTCTCTCTCTGTCTCTCTCTTTCTCTCTCTCTCTCTCTCTCTCTCTCTCTCTCTCTCTCTCTCTCTCTCTCTCTGTCTCTCTCTGTCTCTCTCTCTCGATCTCTCTCTCTCCCTCTCTCTCTCTCTCTCTCTCTCTCTCTCGATCTCTCTCTCCCTCTCTCTCTCTCTCTCTCTCTCTCTCGATCTCTCTCTCCCTCTCTCTCTCTCCCCCCCTCTCTTTCCTCTCTCTCTCTTTCCACTCTCTCTCGCAGGGGGCCGGCCTGACCGCGCGCCGCTCCACTTCCTGTCCTCGTTCTCTCGCTCAAACGGAATCGTTGGCCTTTGATGATGTGGCGCGCGGCATATACACACTCTGTCGCCGCAACACACCACACACGCGGGCACGTGCAAAGACGAACGATGACAACAGGAACTTTACAGTTAAAAGTGTTCCTTTCCAGCAGACAGTAAGGATTTCTCTGACAAAGCTGTGTGTGTGCGTGCGCGCGTGAGGTGTTGCATGTGAACAATGCTGTTGAGTGCGCTGGGTGTCCTCGAGAAACTGGCTCCTAGAACCAGAGGAAGCGGTTCAGGCCCTTCCTGAAAAGCACGCTTAATTGCAGCACAGGCTGCAGAGGTGTGTGTGAGAGAGTGTACTGAGATTAGGGCTGAGTAATGCCCTAAGCTGACTCCCCTTGCTCTCTCTCTCTCTCTCTCCCTCTCTCTCTCTCTCTCTCTCTCTCTCTCTCTCTCTCTCTCTCTCTCTCTCTCTCTCTCTCTCTCTCTCTCTCTCTCTCTCTCTCTGTCTCTCTCTCTGTCTCTCTCTCTCTCTCTCCCTCCATCATCTCACTTTCCCCTCCACCCCCTTCTCTTCCTCCTCTCCGTGCCCACAGAGAGCTCTGATCACAAACGTAATTACGAGGATCTGCGGCGACGTACGGCAGCGCACGGCGCGAGCGCGCTTTCGCCAGTGGGCGTGCGGACGGACGCGCACAGGTGCAAAGCCTGCGAGCGCGCGTGGGTGTTGTTTTTTACCCTCGCGTGTGCACGCTGGACCGTGGGGCTGTCAGAATTCCCCCCCCCCAGTTCTCTGGTACACGTAACAGGATCATCCCTTCCCGATCACGCAGACACGCAGTCACACCGTCAATCAGCACAGCTCGTCTGCTGTCAGCGAGCGAGCCCGCTCCGCTGCACAGACCACGGCTTCTGGGCGTTGTGTCAATACATTCAAACAATGTCAAATACACATACCTGGTTGGCCCGACCCTGTCAGCGGGACAGGCAACGAGAAAGCTCCACAAATACAGATGCTCCCATATTTGAAACTCTCGTTTTCCGTCAGATTCAAAGGAAAATGCAAGCAAAATATGTAACAAAATGCTGGTTTGCCCACTATACCGAAATTGGCAGTGTGGTTGTAAATGTAGGCCTATATATGCACCTTAAAGGTTGAGTGAAAAACAAGCTGAGTGGCAATAGACATGTCGACAGTACAGTCGTTTCATACAGTTTTATTCAACAGTCACCACACAAAACAGTAGAATATATATTTAATTGACGTGATATATTTCATGAGCGAGCCCGAATGGCAAACAGTTGTTAGAAGAGGCTGTAAGGCAGTTTGTGTCTGCATTTGTCTGAAGAGAGACACCTATGGCTCACAGTCCATACAGCCATTAGCTGGACAAGTACCCCTTGCTGACGAGCTTCCTATGCCCTGGCATTGTTTACTGGCAGACAATGGGATGAATGTTAGTGGGTTGTAGCCTTTCTTCTTGTTTTTCCTGTGTGGACATGCTAACAAAAGTGGCTGATAGTCGACCACGGGGCGTCTCGTGAAGACCGTTTTCGTTTAATGACTTCTTTGATGGTTTGGTTTCTGTGTCAACTCCCACAGGAGATAAGGCCCTCTCTCATTTGCCTTATCAGGATGTGACATGGGATGCAGTCGTTAGCAGACGTTTTATTGTCTCTCTTGAAATGTTTGTCTATTTTGTCCGCTCTTAACAAGGCTGTCTTTCTCCTCTCCTGACATGCAAACACACATATGCGGACATTCCGCAACACGCGCACACCCGCACACACACCCAAATACATCCGTCATTCCTACACCTACACCTGCCCTTTTCCTCCCCCAACACCCACATCTCACACACGACAGTGCGTGACTGCTTGCTGCGAGGAGAAACAGTGTTGGCCTGGTCGATACTTGTCGTATTTCCCTATTTCCTTTGCCATTGATGTCAACCTCATTGACAAGCCCTACTTGTTGGCTCCAATAATAGAAGTTGCAGGTGGTTAAAAGCTTTTGGCAAATAAACCCAAAAGCGCACACACACACATAAATACACACACACACACACGCGCGCGCACACAGGCACTTCCCCTCGTGTCTCAGATGCTGCTTCAATTAAAGCCATGTGACGCTACATTACACCTTAGCAGCAGGGTTTTGTCCACAGGCCCTCCCCAGCCAGATCCGACCAGTTCTGATAGGCCCAAACCTCGCGCGGAATCGCATGCAGCCACAGAGCGGTCGAATCAAACGCTCCCGAAGGCCACGGGCAAAGTCACGGCGCGGCCTCTTCACCCCCAGCAGTGAGTAAGCCGACTGAGTCAGTCAAGCACGCCCCCAGCCCAGTGGCGGGCCATGCTGCCCTACCCCTCGGACTCGTCCTGTCTCACCCTGGCTGTCGAGTCAAGGATAAGCAGTCAGGTCAGCTCAACACCAACCACAGCTCCAGAAGGTGCCCGGAACTGTTTGCCGACGGCGGAACGGTTTGGACTCGTACGACGTTCGTGTCAGTGAGCCCGAAGCCGTACCGAGAAAATGAGTGAAGCCCTTTTTTGTTGTTGTTGCGGTACGTTTTGGTTTGAGTGTGCGCGCGTGTGTTTTGCCCTCTTGCCTTCCCTGGCCCGCGAAACCCGCCGCGCCGCTGTGCAGAGGGGACGAGTGCGCCCGTGTCGCTGCGTCCGCTTGTGTCAACAACGTGTTCGAGCTCACAGCCATAGATATGATATGTGTGTGTGTGTGTGTGCCGTCGGAGATGACCCCCCCCTCCCAGGGTCTCTCTATTGTCTGGACTGAAAGGGCCCCTACTGCTGCCGTCTGTCCATCAGGACTGGAGGGTGACATCACACGGAGGAACAACAAAGAGCGCGGGGCTCCCGGTGGAATCATGAATACCGATGAGGTGGATCATGACTAGGATGGTAATGACGGTTATCGCTCTCACGGCAAAGATGAATCCCATTGGAAGTCCATTAGGGTGTCTCTCAAACAGATGTCTCCCCCGTATGTCTCTCTCCGTGTCACCCGCCCTCGGATCGATTATGCCTCAGTGTTATATGTACAGTATATGAAGAGGGAGAGATGTCGATAATGTTGTACGTTTCTCTTTTGGGGCGGATCTGTCATTAATGATACTGATTAAAGTGGGATGAATGTGTAGGTATGCAGTATTGAAAACAGTTCTAAACAGTTCATTAGACTTTCAAATAGGCAGCTGAACCCGCCACACTAACAGCTCGAGGAAGCATAATAATGACCGACGCCGTCACTATTTAATCATCCGTTCTCATTTGCACAAAACACTCCCAGGGCGAGCAAATTCAGGTTGTCTTTGGGAACATTTGGATCTCAGCACACACTGAGCCGCGTCATCGCGCCCGCAAGCCGATGACACACACGCGCGCGCGCGCTGGACCCACATCCATGTCTCACTTCTTCCCAATGTTTCCAAAACATTGTTTGTGACTCACCGGCCCGCATTCCGTCCAATCTAATATCACAAACAATCGTTGCACGCTCACAGTCGCCGAACCTGTGTCCAGTGCACTGATAGGCTGTGCGCTCCAGTCAGTGTACCTACTGTTTACGTTTTCCCCTCTATCAGCACAGACCTCATCGAGCTCCTCTAATTGTGCACCTCTGTTGACATGGCTGCGTCTCACTCGGCTGCCCCCGCGTCGAGCGGCGCATGCACGAGCGAGCGGCCGCGAGCGCTTCCGAGGGACTCTGAGGTGAGGGGAGGAGCACGCGACGACCGCTGTAATCCTCGCGGCTGCCGCAGTACGGTAGACGGAATTGACGCCGTGTGTGTGTGCCAACACCACACACACACACACACCCGCCCACACACAGGCATCCACTTGCACCCATGAGCACACACTGTATGCCCTGACCAACATATGGCGATACATTGGCGGCGGGAAAAACCCCCCCCCCAGTGACACACGCAGCGAAATCCTGACACACATCATGAGGCATCACGGCGCTCGCATGCTCCTCAGCCCACGCACGGGGCCCGCTGGCCCATCATTCGTATTTGGAAAAAAGAAAGGGAAAAAAAACGCCAAAAAACGATTCGGAGCCGTTTCCGTATGCAGAAATGCAATGCAATTCCCTCACTGCCAGAAGATGAGCCGGTGAGCGTGAGCGAGCAGAGAGAGGCGAGTGTGTGTGTGTGTGTGTGTGGGTGGGTGGGTGGGTGAGGGATTTTTAGGCCAGCAGTTTGGCAGCGAGGGGTGGGGGGGGGGCCTGGTGGGGGGAAGGCTGGCGCTGGTGGGCGGGCGTTTCGGCGTGGGCGGATGGGGGGAGGGGGAGGGACGTGAGTGGGGGGAGGGGTGGAAGGGGGCGTAGAAGAAGCCAGGGCTGCTAGGAATAACGATCCTCTCAAGGCTTCCTCGCTCTACGTTTTCCCGCCGTCTGCCCGAGAGCGACTCGGATCTGATCCGGGTCTACATGCCCCCCTTTGCGTGTCCCTGAGGCCGCGTGGGAATGAGCAGGTCATACGAGCGGGAAAAATCGGTACACAAAGCGAGAGCCGTGCATGATTCATGCAGGTGAGGACCAGGCTACGAGGGGCAGGTCTGCAGCAGGTGGGGATGAAGACAGCAGGGAGGAGAACCTGAACCTGTGATGGGAAGAGAGGGGCTGGGGGGAAGGAGAGAGAGAGAGAGGGAGAGAGGGAGAGAGGGAGAGAGGGACAGAGGGACAGAGGGAGAGGGAGTGGGGGAGGGAGGGAGGGAGGGAGGGAGGGAGGGAGGGAGGGATGGATGGAGGGAGGGAGGGAGGGAGGGAGGGAGGGAGGGAGGGAGGGAGGGAGGGAGGGAGGGAGGGAGGGAGGGAGGGAGGAGGAGGAGGAGGAGGAGGAGAGAGAGAGAGAGAGAGAGAGAGAGAGAGAGAGAGAGAGAGAGAGAGAGAGGGTGAGGGGGGGAGAGAGAAAGAGAGCGAGCGAGCTGAGTGTCTTCCCTGTGCCGCAGTGTGGTGGTGCCGTCTGGAGAGGGTTGCTACGTGCTTGCCATTGTCTTCACTACGAATGACTGCTCTCGTCACCAGGGCGACATAGACATATTAGCCTGCATATATATGCATATATATATATGTAACTGTGCGTTTTGGAACGCTCGTGTGAATGCTAGGATTTGGTCAAATGAGAGGCTCCACGCAACAGGTCTCCTTTGCATGTCGCGGGAGCCCGCTAATCGCTAACGCGGTTAGCTCGTTTTTGCCGTGAGTCTCATTGACGTGGGTGTTTTTAGCACTAAGCTGAATATGCACCACGACACCCCTCACAATGTTGACACAGCCAATCCCCCCTATGGGTGCTGAGAAACCAGTGGCTTGCAGTAAATCCATCGCACGTACGAATTCGTACTTTGTGGGTGTTCCTAACATGGCTTCATAGATAGAGATATATCGTCTATCTCCAAACCCGTCTGTCAACAACCCGCTGCTTCACTCCGTGTAGCCTTGCCTCCACTAAATCCTTCAGCCCTGTCCCTGGGAGAACACCAGCCCTGCTGTGTGTGAGGCTGTCTCTGTGTTCCGGATCCTTCTGATCTGTGGCTGCTCTCACACACACACACACACCCACACACAACTCTGCCCAGTTTACAAACACTTACATACACGCAAGCATCTCAAATGGGGAACGTAAGACGCATCAACGTCGATCTTTCATTGATTGGAGGCTGCGTGTGTCTGAATGTGTGTGTCGTGTGTTTTTGTGTGTGCGCATGTTCACTTAAGAGTATCGGGATGGATTCATACTTCAATGGAGACCACAGAAAAGGAGCTGTGAGGAATTTGAACGAGGGTTGAGACCCACCGTGTTGAGATTTCACCGTGAGAAAGGTAGAGCAGGGAAGTAGAGCGACCGATAACTGCAGGGGGTAAAGTGGTCAGGTGAACGCCACTATGGCGGACGATGGAAGAAGAGGATAGACTGTCATAGCACAGGACTGTGACTGGATGCACATAGATAGTGAGTGAGAGAGAGACAGAGGGAATGACAGGGTGAAAGAGAGCAAGAGACAGAGGGAGTGAGAGGGTGAGAGAGAGAGAAGTGAGAGGGTGAGAGAGAGACAGAGGGAGTGAGACAGAGAGAGAGAGAGAGAGAGAGAGACGGAGGGAGAGACGGAGGGAGAGACGGAGGGAGAGAGAGAGAGAGAGAGACGGAGGGAGAGAGAGAGAGAGAGAGAGAGAGAGACGGAGGGAGTGAGAGAGAGAGAGAGAGAGACAGAGGGAGTGAGAGAGATAAAGAGAGCGAGACAGAGGGAGTGAGAGAGAGAGAGAGAAACGGAGGGAGTGAGAGACAGAGAGAGAGAGAGAGACAGAGGGCGTGAGAGAGATAAAGAGAGAGAGACAGGGAGTGAGAGAGAGACAGAGAAGGAGAAAGAGCGAGAGAAGTGAGACGGGAACAAAGGATAAGTGGCGATAGGGGGATAGACTGTCGGAGGCAGGGAGAGGCTCAGTCTCAGTCCCCGGGGTCATTGTCAGCGTTTGCTTTAAACAGTGGATAATCTGAGCTCCCTGCTCCACTGGGGACAGGTGGAGATATTCCCTAGGAGATGAATAGATCAGGCAAGGCAACTCCAGAGTCCAGCACACGCACATGCACGCCATTGCTCACCGTATGATACGCCTTTTCTCAGTACTGTCGGTGGCACCCCCTCCCTCCCTCCCTCCCTCCCTCCTTCCCTCCTTCCTTCCCTCCCTCCCTCCCTCCCTCCCTCCCTCCCTCCCTCCCTCCCTCCCTCCCTCCCTCCCTCCCTCCCTCCCTCCCTCCCTCCCTCCCTCCCTCCCTCCCTCCCTCCCTCCCTCCCTCCCTCCCTCCCTCCCTCCCTCCCTCCCTCCCTCCCTCTCTCCCCCTTTTCTCTTTGTATTGCTAATTTGGTGTGTCCAGACAGCTGGTGAGTGTGGAGGCTGAGCTCAAACGGATGAGTGGAGCAGAATCCGCCGGCCCCTGTCGAGGGAGCGCAAAAGATGAGGGATGAGAAAACCAAGTGAGAGGAGGAGGGACAGGGAGGCGTTTGATGCCAGGGGCGAAACCAAAGCCAGGGCATCTTGACTTTGTGAGGTAGCGATTGGACGGCGAGTGTTGGCGGCCCATTTCTGTCCGGGTTCACGACTCGAGTCAACGTGTAGCACCAGGTATATATGTGCTGGCGTGTGAAGGTGCTAGGAATCATTTTGTGTGATTCTCTCTCTCTCTCTCTCTCTCTCTGTCTGTTTGTGTGTCTGTGTGTGTGTGTGAGGTGTCACCCCTCGTTTCACTTTGTCTTCGCTGATACTTTCCAGATCGGACCACTGTGCCCTAGACCCCTCCCCCTTGCTCATACAACCGGCCAATCACAGGCCTAAGCTGTCTGTGCCAACAACCCGCATCTTATGTCACTAGTAGACACAGACGTGTTGTCAGGATACACAAACACACGCACCCACAAACGGAGAGCTGGAGCACACTGCCGCAGCAAGTGACTGAAATGTAAACGTGTGGTCGTTTTCCTGTGTCGTGTGGCAGCCTGTCGAACACGCCATCGGCCACCTGGGCACACACACACACACATAGCATTGTCTTATTGCTGACCTCACTTTTTGTGGTTTTGTTTTGAGCTTATACATCTCCAGGATGACACACTTGTTTCCTCCACTTGTTGTGTTGTGGTTGCGGCCTGACGCCGTCACTGTCGGGCACAGACAAGCAGAGAGCTGACCATGGCTCCTCCCTCTGTCGCGGTCTGAACCCTCCATTACACTTCTCGCGGTCTAAGGGCCGCTGGTCAGGGCTTCTATTCCATTTGACGTCAACCCAGAGGTTTCAAAGTTTGACGGAAAAG